>NW_008603365.1:0-40335 GCF_000691845.1 Merops nubicus | reverse complement strand
TCCCTACACCTAACAGGCAAACTGATGGCAGATCTCCTTCCAAAACGGTCTGATAGTCATTTGTCTGCCTGCAGCTTCCCTTGGTCAGCAATCAGGACCTACCCACCTTCACGGTAGAAACAGCCAAAAGGTCAAGGCCAGATGAGAACGGGGCTTTAACTTCCCTCTGCTTTCTGAGGTGGCAACACAAGCTGAAGCTCAAGGAGGGTATGGTTCAGTCCATAATGCGTAGGCACAAGGGCAGGTTGCCTTCAAACTGCTTTTAAAACCCTTTCAGCCAAACTTGTGTGAGAATGTGGATTAAATATGTGGATTAAGTATGAGTGACTCAGGCTGCATTCCCCACAGCTTGCCTTAGCTTGATTACTTGTAAAATCAATTAAGAATCATGGAATGGGAAACGGAGAGGAAAACAAAATTCCCTGGTATGTGAAGGCAGGGGGAGCAATACAGAAACCTCGACCTTACTATTTTTGAGAAAGGGTTTGACCAAAGAAGAAAGAAACTTACTTTCTGTTTTACAAAGAAATGTTCAGAACAGATGGTGAATGAAAGGAACAAACATCTCAGCCCCCAAATGAACATGGGACATTAGGAAACCCAGACAAGCCAGTCAGTTATAGCAATTGTTCTTAACATTACATTGCCCTCTTCATCTTCACAAGGTATCATTCCCTCACAGTATAAAAGAAGAAACGGAGGCTAAAGAGATGACCCATAGTAGCAGAAGATGCAGGAGATTACAGCTCAGGTCCCCTGGGTGCTCCAGCTTCTCCTGGGAAGAAGATCAGGGAATCTCAAGATGAGGCCCACAGCATGGGTGTAACCTTATTTCAGGACAGCATGAGCTTTTTTAGAGCTCAAAATGGGCTTTTGTGTCATCAGATTTTAAAAGAAGACCAACACTAAATAATGAAAGTGAATGTGACTCTAAATCATCCTTTCATAAGGTTTATGAAGAGCCCCAAACCACAAATATCAGATCCGGTGGTGTTACCTGCTCTGAAGATACAATGCAGCCTTGGTTTAGCTCCTCCACTACCTGAAAGTTCTGAGTAAAAACAACTAAAGAAGAGCTGACCAGACCAATGGGATTTAGACTGTTTTCTGAGATGTCAATTTTCATTCTATTTTCTCATGCTTCAGACAAAAGTCATCTTTAACAGACATTGTACATGACCTCATCATTAAAATATACTTCCATCACAACTGGAACTTCCTCCATTTGTTAGCATTGGGTTTAAGTTCAGGTTGAACCCCCGACCTCCTGGCTCCACATTAAGATGCCTCGCAAGCCATTGCAGTTAAGGGTGCTATGTAATGAGCCAAATCATCCCTCCTGCGACTCCAAGCACCAGCGGAGCTGAGCGAGAGGTTATTCTGCCTCAATGATTTCAGCAGCCTGTCAGAAAGGCTTGTCATACTCAACCCTTACATAAATAGTTGTGAGGTGGGCAGAAGGATAGCGTGATTAAAGAGTCCTGTCCTCAAGGGTCACAGCACAGAAGGCAGAAAACTCTTTCTTTAGGGATCTGCACACAAGCTGCAAAATATCCCACCCAGCAGGTGACAAACAACCCATGTCAAGGCCAAAAGCAGGCGTGGGAAATGAGTTAGGGAGGGAAGATTTCTAAAACTCTTCTTGCCATAGGCTGAGACCAAGCAGGCTCAGCCTCTTCCACCCAGTCCTTTTCTGAAATAGGATCACCTCATGCCTTCCTCCCATCAGCTCAGTACCTTAACCGCACAAGTGACCCTACCTCACAGCATGCTGCCGATGAAGTAATTCCTTGCACACACCCACCCTTCCCAACTGAAATGCCCAGAGATTGGGTTAGCATCAGGAGACCACAGAGATGACTTGTCCATACACACCCAACTATGCTTGCACAGGTCCATATTTCCTTCAGCACAGAAGCAGGGCTTGTTCTGGGACTGGACACCAGCAGGGCCTGAGGACCCCACGGAGCTGCTCAGCTATATGGGTCTTTACATCTAGCTGCTTCACTGTTTTCTGTGCACCCAACCTAAAATCCACCTACCCAACTGCTTGGCCCCAGACTGATGTTCTCAGAACCCTCCAGACTCTCTTCAGTGGATTTAACCCATGAGCTCTGTGATAATCTGGTGGAAAAGGAGCTGCCTCCTCCAGCCTGTTTGCTGGTTAGGATAATTCTTTGACGATCAAGAAGCTATTATGTACTGGGAGGTGAGTGATTTGTTCTGTAACGCTTGTGGCACTGCTTCAGTGCTTGGCAAGCCTCTCTTGTTATCACTGGTGGAGAGTTTTACAGGCCACGGACAGACATTCAAACGCAGCCATTGCCGTCTGGAAAATCCAGTTTGCTTTGGACATCTCCTGACATAGGCCCTTGTCTTCGTGGGCCCTTGGCAAATCGTTGTCAGCACATGTACTGATTCATGACCCTATGATTTAACAGACATCATTAAATTTTAGCAGAAGAATCCATCACTTTGAAGGAACCCCTAACAAGTGTGTGACCCAAAAGTGAGACCTAATATACTGGCATCTCCACACAAAGGACTCCTTTTCTCTTAACGTTTGGCTTATCTCCATGCCACCCCCAGGTCAAGTTCAGTAGTAGGCCTTGTAGTCAATGCACCATTGAGCTGGTCCAGGAAAAGCAAATAGCCTCAATGCAAAAAATGTAAATGTGCATTTCTTTGCAGCATCCACTGCTGCCAAAGAGATAACAAGTTTATGTAGGCACAGAAAAAAAAATACCAATTTGAATAATTATTGTTTGCTTATAAATTAACCCACAGAACTGTGCCACATGCCATAAACCAATTTTACATGACATGGGCTTAAACGGTAGGACTGGTATAATAAACTCTGTGTTGAGTCACCAAATTCCTCACATTCTTGGACTTCCCGTTCTGTCTCAAATGTCAGCTATCTCGCTGGGGTAACACAAGCGGTAGCGAGGGCCGGGGGTTTGCGTGGGTTTTAATTGTAAAAGCAACTTTCTCACAGAGAACGACAAGGTTCACAACCCCACTCGGCAGCTTGGGAAGACCAGGGGAATTTCAAAGGCTTCTTGTCTCCCCACTGGGTGTTGTGGGGTTGAAGGCCCATCAGGTCTGGAGGAGGGTCTCGGAGCTGTGCGGCACCCACAACCCTGGGTCATGTTTTTTTGTTCACAAAAACGTGCATGAGAGTGCAGCTGAACTTGGTGGCCAGCTTAGGGTGGCTCCTGTATTTGGGTTGCAAGCCATCAAATCATTGCAATCAGCTGACGGCTGCTCTCCATTCCAGTTGTACCAGTCCAAAGCAAAAGCTGAGTCTTTATCACCTGGAGATAGTTCAGCAAGATCTAGGCTTTATTTATAACTTCAGTATTTAAAGATTTCAAGATCTTGTGGATTCTTCTTCTGCTTTGTATTCTAGTGCAATGGAATCCTGACCTGTGCTTGGTTATTTTCTGGTTTGTAGCTTTCTTTTAATTGCTCCTCTGTCTTCTGCTGAGTGCCTGTGAAGATGATGCACCTTCTCCAGGGATCCAAGAAAAACCTACAGGTAATTTTGACATAACTTTTCTTCCAAAAACACAAGTGATGTTCAGACCTCGTCCATGGCCTTAAGCATGGATGCTTGGTAGAGTCAGCCTGCACAAGCTCAGGAAAAGCCTTGGAGCCCAGAAATATTCTGTGATGTTCCAAGATACACACATGTGCTTGGACTAACAGAGAAATTACCCAGAGCCAGCACAAAGAGCTGGATTTCTCTTCCTTAGTTCTGGAGTACAGGTCTGGCCTATGTCTAGCTATTGGCATGCCAATCCAGGGGTAACCATAGACTCATTAAGTTTGGAAAAGACCTCTAAGATCATCAAGTCCAACCATCACCCAGCATTACCATAACCATTAAATCACGTCCCCAAGTGACACATCTATGCGCTTTTTGAACCCCTCCAGGGCTGGTGACTCCACCACCTCCCTGGGCAGCCTGGGCCAATAACTCACCACTCCGTCAGGAAAGAAACTCTTCCTAATATCAAAAATAAACCTCCCCTGGCACAGCTTGAGCCAATTTCCTCTTGTCCTATCATTAGTAATTTGGGAGAAGAGACCAACTCCCACCTCACTCCAACCTCCTTTCAAGGAGTAGCAGAGAGCAAGAAGGTCTCCCGTCAGTCTCCTCCAGACCAAACAATCCCAGGTCCCTCAGCTACTCATAAGCCATGTTCCCCAGACCCTTCACCATCCTCGTTGCCCTTCTCTGGACTCGCTCCAGCCCTTCAATATCTTTCTTACACTGTGGTGCCCAAAACTAAGCCCAGCACTCAAGCCATGGCCTCCTCAGTGCAGAGTCCAGGGGCATGATCACTTCCCTGCTCCTGCGGGCCACACTTTTTTTAAACACAGGCCAGGATGTTTGTCATGTGGAGCTCAAGGCTATGGCAGCAAAGGTGCAGATTCAATGCTTGGAAGCAAAGTGAAAGCTCTGGCAGCCCTGGGCCAGCAGTTGCAGCCCTGGAGGGGCTCCTGGAGGACTCCTGAAGGAGTCCAGCCCAGGAGGACGGTGTGCACCTGCAGCATTTCCATCCCAACGACATGGCCCCATGCCTGCCACTTTCCAACGTTGACAGAAAGAGGTTGAGGGTGAAAAAATGAGCTGGGTGGTTACAGCCAGCTCTGTTTCATCCCTCCCAGGACCTCTCTGGCATGAGCCTGCTCTGCTCGCCCAAGCGGTCCGTGCTTTAGCCCTTCTGGCAGGAGCTGGGCTGAGGGGGAAAGAGACCTGGCACCCCAGAGCCACCAAAAATTAAAAAAAAATGCTGGTGGGGGCCTGGCCACCAAGATTCATTGTTTCTCTGCCTTCTCTTTTAGGCAAGCAGGGAGGGGAAGAAGGTCTGAACTCGCTGGAGCCATGCCAAGGACCCCCACTGTGGGTCCACCCCACTGTGGTCCACCTCACAGGCCCCAGTGGCAGGAGCCCCCAGAGCTGAGCATGCCCCGTGCCCCACAACGATTTAAACAAGCCTAGAAAAACCGCAAGGATTTAGCATCCAGGGTCTCTTCCCAACTATGACGAACAGAAAACATCTGTAGGGGAGAGGAACTGCTCATTTACTATCTGAAATGTCAGTGAAACCCAAGAGCAAAGGAACCAAATACAGCAATTACCCAGGGCTCCTGCAGCCCCCTGCAATAATCAAATAGAGCTAATTTGCACTGACTCCTTTTCGTGCTGACTCCAGGCATGGAACAGAAAGATCACAAAGGAAAACCACCCCCAACCCCCTGGACTTTTTTTTCCCTAAAACTGGGAGCTGAGGCTGACTAACCCCTCAAAGGAAAACAGCCATCTAGAAGGGCAGGAGCTTTAAAAACTTAATCCTTTCAGGCAAATGCAAAATACTCATGTTTCAGCTGGAGAATGAATCAGAGATGATTCCCAGAATCCCTGATTTAATAATGCAAGAGCTGCACGCAGTGGACACAGCTTTCTCCTCTCCCTCTACCTGCTGAATCCATCTCTAGTTTTTGAGGTTGATTCAGGGCTGGTTGGGGCAGCATTAACTCAAATCTAAACAGCCTGCTCCCATCATCGACAGGGAGCCATGGGGTCAACTGGAAACCAGAGAAAATCTGTTTAGTCATTTCTGAAGGCAAAGCAAACTGTGATATCACTTACTCGCGCAGACGCTCAGTCGGCAGTTGGCTGCCAAAGCACCTGGTCCTGCTGCCTCAATAAAGCAGTCAGAGATGCTTTGCTGAGCTGTAAGGGAGCCCCTTACACTTTATTAACCAAAACCATAGGTTTCCTTTTAGAACACCCAGCAAAACTGATGCTCAGGGTCATGGGGAGAATTGGGATCATGCGAGGCTGGACTCGGTGTCAACATGGTGGAGCTCAACCCTCCTTCATCCCCATGGGGTGTTTTGGGGAGCTGCTCATGCCCACCCCAAGCAGAACCACTCCCTTCGGCCTGCATCGGGGGCATTGTGGTGGAGGAGCAGTCTTGTCCTCCAGCTGCCTCCTCTCGAGATGGGTGAGCTCCTCCAGCCCACCAGAGCAATCACCATCCTGCAGCTGCAGCGGTTGGGCATGGAGGGAGGACACAACACCAGCAGCTCCTGTGGAGCTTTGGATGGCCACCAACGGGCCAAAGGGGTCAGGAAATCTCACACTATGGAAAGGCTGCATCCCACTGTCCCCAGGGACCACTGCCCCTTGATGGAGAAGCATCCCAAACACACGGTCCCAAGAAGACCTGGCCTTCCAGCAAAAGAACATGCTTCGCTCTGTGAACCGAAGAAGCTCTCAGCTTCTGTAGCTTCCAAGCGGTGAGAAGAAAACCTCCTGCCCCGGGGAGCTGCCTGCCCACCCACCCTGCCCCTGTCCCGGGGGCTTTACTGACTGAGGAGGCAACAATCAAAACCATGCTGATGCAAAGCTGTCCCCTGTTTGAGCCAAGGCCAGGAGCTGGGTGCCACCAGCACTGGCGGGCACCATGCCGTCAGCTCTCCTGCCACATGTCCAGGTACCCACGGGGCTGAGAACCCCAGGGCAGCACCCTCAGCGCCAGCAGCACCACGCTCAACAGCTTCTGCACTGAGCAGGATGAACAGAGGGGAAGGGAGGCTCAGAGAGAGGAAGCAACTTGTCCCCGAGTCACCAACAGCTAGAAACAGATTGCAGGTCTCCTCCTCCAGACCTGCTCTGCTCCCCTGCCTGGGAATGTTATTCTGTGGCTGTATCACCTTCTCCCAAGCTTCCCCCAGCACTGCTCTGCTCCTCCCCAGCACTGAAGTGTATAAGCAGCAAGCCCGGGGTTGGTGGTCCAGAAAGAAATGCAAGCAGAGAGGCAACTCCTCTCTTGGGACCAGACTAGGTGGCCTTTTTTTAGTTCATGAGGAATTCAAGGGGGAAAAAAGAAAATAAAAAGAGGAAGAAAAAAAAAAAAATCTGTGTCCAAAGCTCTTTTTTTTTTCAGCAACTGCAATTGTTTCTGTTTCCTAATAAATCATGTAGGCCAGGGACAACCAATCTGCACAGCATTATTATTGTCTCAATACATTTGTTGAAAGAAAAATAACACTGTGGCTTTGCTGGAGCAGACAGGATCTGCTTTTCCAAAAGGTTTGTTGACATTAGCCCACAATCTTGTAGGACTCCAAGTATACTCTGGACTGAAAGAGCTTTGCTGCATTCCCATCTCTAAGATACGGAGAGTCACCAAACCCAAATATTACTCTGAGCAGCTGAGACCTCAAAAGGTCTTTCTTCCTTTTCCTCCACACTCTGTTTCCCATTAACTCTTCAGTGGCATTTGTATGTGTTAAACTCCCAGAGCCCAGCAGCTGAACTCGGCTCCAGACTGAACTATCTCACATCCATCTAAACAGCAGCAGCACTTTGCAATGCTCATGATTTACTCCAAGAGACTTTCCACTGGATGTCCACTGGAGCAGGGCAAGTGTTTCCTGCTCAGGGCCCAACCAGGGCCAGCACAGACTCCCTTTTGTGGATGAGCATCAGACTTTGGTACACGTTGACCCACATATCAACAAGTCACTGCCATCGTGCTCCCCCAGCACGATGATTCTCAGCCTCCCCCAGCCCAGGCAGCACTGAGGAGTTGTGGGCTCTGCTCCCTACCAGCCTGGTCCTTTGCAGCTCTCCATAGCTACAAGCAGCATCAGCACCCCAGGGACAGTATGGACAGGCCATATGCTTAAAGCCCCAGGGTTTAAGCAGACCCACATTGTATGTCAGACCACAGCACCCCTGTGCTGGTCCTTGGTGTCCCCAGGAGAAACAGCCAGTTGGACTGGGTGTGGAGAGCAATGCTTTCAGGTCAATGGGATGCCCATGCCCTTGTCTTGTCCTTGCTCCACTTGTGTAATTGACTATCTCTGAATGAGTATCAGAAAGCCTGGAGTTTTCTGGTCTTCTTTTTTCTTTCCATAGCTTATGGAAACCAGGAGAGTTCTCCAGCACACCCAAGAGGCTCCAGCCAGGTCCTATCAAGAGCAGCTGCAGCTCACCCAGGGACAAGGACGTACTCATGAAAGACGTTCACAGTGCAAAGGCTGTGGGGTGCCACAACACAGACCACAGACCCTCTGAGCAGACCTTGTGGTGCTTCTGAATCAGGTTACCTGACCTACAGGAGCCCCATAAGCAAAAATGAAATGCCCGAGTTGCACTCACCCCCAGCCCAGACTCATCTGCCAAGAACGGCCAAGTTGTCCTGCAAAGCAGGGTAAATGAGGCAGAGGTTCCCAAAAGGCTTTGGGTGAGCACCCATGGGAGCCCAGGAAGGGCACATCAGCTCAGGTGCACTCATTTCACACCCACCACAGAATAAACCCAGTTGGCAGGCATGGAAAGAAGGGAAACACCAGGACAAACAACAGGGAGTTCTGCCCCACTCAGAGGTGCAGCCTGAGCCAGGGCTGCTGGTGCCCATCAGCTCTGCAAATCATGGCAGTCACTGACCATCTTATAGCCAGTAAACAATGTCACAGCAGCTAAAATTTGTCCCCTGCTATTTCCAAGTGTCACATATTCTGACACCTCTGCCTGTGAGGGAAATAATAGTTCAATTTTGGATGCTAAGGTAAAGCTACGTTGGGTTTGGAAGTTCTACAACAAGCGTGGAAGGGTTTTTCCACTCAGCTTCACTTCTGCTGCCTCTGCAGCAGTTCCCCAAAACCAGGCTGCCTACGCAGGGCTTGCTTAATGTCGTCACCCGTTCCCTGCTGGCAGAGGGTCCGTGTCACAAAGAGGGAAGCAAAGAGCATGTGATATCACAAGGGAGATAAGGCAGCGAGACAGAAGAATCCTGCAAAGGTGGGCAGACATGGCTGCCCTGACTCATGGGCTGAACCCATCCCCTACTGAAGGTGTTTCTTTAGAAACAGTGGAAAAAAAAACCAAGTTGAATAAAAGCCAAGGTTTAGCTTCAGGTTTAGCTACTTTTTAAAGCCTCTCAAGCACAATTAATACACGTAGCAGCTCCTCTCACCTGTAGGAGCCACTCCTGCAGTGTTTACAGCCATGGTATGAGGAGGGATTTGCATCCATGAGTCAGCAGAAGGCTCTTGGTCTCCTCTCAGTGCAACGGGGTGACTGAACTAGATTGAGCTAGCCCAGCCAGGGTCACATCCCCATGTTCTGTGGCATTCACTGTTTGAAGTGTGTCAGTGCTTGAGCCAGACCCAGCCCAGGACTGCCTGGTCCAAAATCCACCACTCATAACCAGCTGCCCCATATCATAGAACCATTTTGGTTGGAAGAGACCCTAAAGGTCATCAAGTCCATCCCAGCATTGCCAGGTCACCACTAAAAAATGTCCCTCAGCCCCACACCTACACATCTTTTAAATTCCTTCAGGGATGGGGACTCCACCACTGCCCTGGGCAGCCTGGGCCAGGGCTTGACAACCCTTGGGGGAAAAAGTGTTTCCTAATATCCAACCTAAACCTTCCCTAGTGCAACCTGGGGCCATTTCCCCTTGTCCTATTGCTTGTTCCTTGAGAGAACAGACCAACCCCCACCTTGCTACAGCCTCCTTTCAGGATGTTGTGGAGACTGACAAGATCTCCAGATCCAGCATCCAGGGCTGGGATGTCCAGTGTCCACCAAGCACTGACAAAATTCAGCATTGTGTTACTGGCAAAAAGCAGCCACGGATTAAAACATCTCCTGGAGGATTAAAGAAAACTGTTGCAGAGCAGCAGCATTTGGGGGGGATTTTGAAAACATTTTTTTCCACCTTGGGAAAGACAAAATGTCTTTTTGCATTTGGGGCACAGTAATTGGCAAACAGGATTTCTGTGGAATAAGCAGATTAAGAACAACCCCAGGATGAGTGGCAACACTGCACAGTCAGAAGGAAAAAGCCCAGGGGCAAGGCAAGCTTGGCTTAGCTGCCCCAGCCCTCGTTATGCAGCTCAACAGCAGCAGCCCAAGCCCTATAAAAGGATCTCATGTCCATGCTGAAAGCTGCCCCTGGGATGTGCCCGTGCCTGAATTTCATCCCCTCAGCAGCCGAGGCCGCAGAGGAAAACCCTTTGACCAGCATACCGCCGTCTCCATCTGACCAGCAGCTCCTGTGCGAAGTGCTGACACAGCTCCAAGAAACTCCACCACCCAGACTATGATGAGAGATGTGTGTGTTTGTGTCTCCTTCGAGTCCCCATTTGTTCTCTCCAGAAAAGCACAGGGTAATTCAGCTCCAGGGCAAGCTCCTGCATGGTGACAGCACAAGAGCAGTAGGGAGGGTGCCCAAGACACCCTCCCGCTGCTCCCTTTAAAAACACTACTCCAGGCTGAGGCAACTGAACTGATTTTTTTTTTTTTAATTATGATTATTTTTTTCCTCTCCAGGCAAATAAAGCCTTTGCACAAACCAGTCTGACTCCCAACTGGATTTGGTGCTATCCAAAGGAACTGGAGAAACCGGTTGGTGATGGGGCAACCCCTCCACAACCACCACCATCCCGGATGGGCACCTATCCCAGCTCCCTACACCTGCAGAGGTGGCAGTGGCACCCACGCTGCCTCACCTACCCCTTCCTCATCTCCTCCTTATCAATAAGGCACTTCAGCAGGTTTCTATGCAGGGCAATAACGCCCTGAGCACCGTATGTGGCAGCAGGGTTTTCCTTCCAGCTTGACCCAAAGCCCTTCTCCATCAGCTCATTTCAAGTGGGAGAAATATGTTTATCATGGGAGCAGTCAGGACCAAGCACAATTCAGCCTCACAGCTCCAGGTTCCCCCCCACAGAAGAGCCCACATGGTTGCTGGAAGCACCAGGAAGGACTCATCAACCTTTCAGGGCAACCCAGAAATGGCAGCAAAGCTGCTGGGGTCAGCATTGCTTTGGCTGGCACAAGGTCCCACGTCATCCAGGCTAAGAAATGGCCTGCTTTCCTCAAACAAGTCTCCCCAAGAGCCACATGGCAGGCAGCAGCCTCAAGAAGGATCCCCCCCTTCTGCACCCCCAACTCACTAACACCACAAGAGAGGGGCCATGGGGCAGCCAAGATGGCTCTGCACTCCCCCACACACCAGCACACACCGTGCCCATGTGCCCATGAGATGAGCAACATGCTGCTCCCAGAGGTGGGACCTGCTGCAGGGAGACCTCACCCAGCATCCCATGCACTGCTGTCACCAGGAGATCCTTTTGGTAGATTAGACACACAACTAGATCCTCATTACACGCACAAGATGTTCCACACACCCCAGCTCAGTGCTGAAAACCACGTGGCCACCAGCTGCAGGGGCAGAGATGAAGCTCAGGCACCCCAGGTACCACAAGCCCAGCATGGCTTCACTCCCAGCGGGAGACAAGACCTCCATGGTGTGTTTTCCAATCCAGAAGCTCCTCACTGCCTCACCCAGTGGTTTTATTCTGACATGTGCATGAGTAATACCATGAAAAAAAAAACCACTCCAGTGAGACTCTGCCAGCCAGAGAAGAGTCTCCACGCTCTGAATCGCACCCACAGTGAGGGGGACACGGCACCAAAGCTGCAATCCATGTCTGCCCCAGTGGTGAGGCCAGGCTGGACAGCACGTGCTCCCCAGCAGGCTGCAAAATGTACACCCAGCAGCAACCTTGAAGTGTTTACAGTTCTTGGCTCTTGCCCCAAAACATCCAAGATGTGACCCTTCCAAAATCAATGACCCGCTCGCTGCCGCTGCACTGCTGTGGCCTCGGAGCCCCAGGAGATGCCCCTGGCTTCCAGAGCAGCCAGGAAAAGGCAAAGCAGCTGAGTCAGCACCCAGCCTCGGGGAGAAAGCCCTGAGTCAGCTCTGCTCCAGCACAAGCCAACACTTCTCTCCCTCTGAGCACTCCTGCCAGGCTCAGCCGTGCCCTGGCAGCCTACAGGTGGGGAGCATGGGGGGCAGGGGAGGCTTTGCAGCTTGGAGACCTCAAACACAGCAGCAGCCCCCCACTGTCCACAGGGCAGAGCCAGCCAGCTCCACGCAAGGACCGAGGGGTCACCCACAAACCTTCTGGAAAGGCTCACCACAGCATGCACCAGCAGCAGCCCAGGGCAAGGCTGAGGAGGAGAGCTGAGAACGAGGCTGTGGAGCACCCAGGTCCTCCAGCAGCCTCAGCTCAACACACGTCACCTGGGCAACACCATGAGGAGGCTCCAGCTGACCCAGTCCTGCCTGTCCTGTCTGCCTCTTCAAAACCTCTCCTACGAGCTGGGCCCCTCTCAGGCTTTGCGAATCTCCGTGCACACAAAGGCTGCTTGCCACAGCTTCCTCCAGATTATTATATTTGGAAGTTCTGCATCTCCTCCCCGGCAGAGAACAGGGAGAGCAGCAAAATAGGAGAGACATTTCTTTCAGCTAGGTAACTATTGAAATTTACCCTTTATTTTGTATTTCCCTCTCCCCACAGCTCTCATTTAGATCTAGTTGGGTATCTCCACAGATGCTGCTATCCCAGAGGACCAAAGGGAGTGTCTTCCCTCGGGACCTGTGCTCAGCCTCAGCCCAGCCACACGACGTAATAATGAGCAGCCAGGTGCAGGCTGGAGCAACAACCACGTACTGGTGCCAGTACCTGCTGCTGACTGGGGTGCTCCCGGCTGGCGTCGGGCGTCCCCGTCACCCACGCACAGCTCGGGCACGCAGCCCAGGAGGGCTCCTGTTACAGGGCAGCAGTTACACATTGCCCTCTCCCACATTTTCTGCCCAGCCTTGGCCAGAGGTTTCCAAATACTGTGTGGGGCAAAATCAAGGCATCTGAGTGATGCTGAGATGGGTGGATGTGACACCCCGAAATGATCCTCACAGGGCTGTTTTGTTTTCACTGCCACTAAGCAACTCACTGCCGGTGGGGGAGGAGGAGAGTGCTCATGGTTACTCATCGAGTCTGTCCCTGGATGACTCAGTAAAGCTCTGAGGCAAGGACTGGTGGTGAAGGAGAAAGGATAGTCTGGAGAAGGTGCCTTCTTTGCTCCAGCACCCAGGCCACCACACCACGTTCTGGCCCACCCGCAGTCATCCAGAGTAAGGCTGGCAGATCCTCACTGCAAGGAGCATCAGTGACAGAGAGGGCTGGCCTCTGCCACAGAAAGGGGAATCTCTGCTGCCAAGCTGGGAAGGAGAAACTTGATTTCCTTCTCCCTTATCCCAGCAGCTTCACTCCTTCAGGCCTGGCTCTTGCCACTGTCAAGTAATTTCTGCATATTGTTTTGGCTCTGTATTACTGCTAATCCCTCTCAGAGACTTGCACATGTCTCCTTCCTAGTATTTTTCTGTTTTACTTACCAACCAATTTGGTTTTCAGTTTGATATCTCCTGGGACAGCTGGTCCTAATATTGCTCACCTTATTTACCATTCAACGAGGGTCTCTGACAAGCATCACTGAGACCTTTCCAGTTCCAGAAATAACTATCACCTAATTAAGCTGATGATGAGCAGAAGGAGAGCTCCTGTCTCCCTTGGAGGTGTTGCATCACATCAGCTGGTCAGGCCCAGAGCTCATACAAGTCCCGTCACACTTCAAAGGTGAGGAAACACCTGCAGCATTGCACCATGCACACCCTTGGGTGCACAGCCTCCTCCACAGCCAGGGAACACTCCTGGACAAGCAGAGGAGCTTGATGCAAGAGCCAGATCACCTCTCCTGCCAGTGTGACTCGCTTCACATCTGCCCTGCTCTCATTTCAGTCAGGACTAAGTAGGTCTTTCTTTGCACCAAAGACACTGATGCTGCTGTTCAAGGAGCCAACAGCTTGACTGCTGTTTTGCTTGAGTGTGGCCACAGTGTCCTCTCCACAGCCTGCACATGTCCTTAGAGTAGAGAGAAGCTGTTGCACCAAGGTCAAGACCACAATGTCCCCCAACACAGTAGATAACACAAGGCAGCTCCCTCCCTGCAAAGCACAGGCTGAGCAGCGATGGTGAGAAGGTGCTTCTCCCTTATCCAGAGAAGGGAGCAGCAGCAGGTTGGTGCTAAAGCAACATCTAATGCTTCCCAGCATGGAAACAGGCATCACCAGCAGGAGAGCAGAGCTGAGAGAAGGTGGCAGCAACAGAAAAGAGCTTGATGAAAAGCTGCCTACAGATGTCTCTGATCTTGGTGTCTGGCTGGCCTGAGGGTGGGACGGGGCATCAGCCAGTGGGGCAGGCTGTGGGGCACACACCTTCCTGCAGCATGGCCATGACTCACATGCAAGAGGCAAAGTGTACCAGTGTAGCCTGGAGAGAAATGACCTGTTCTTCCTGAACGGGAAGCAAGCAGGTGTTTTAATGGAGATCCTCTGGTCTGGCTCTGGGCAAACCAAGCACAACCATCTCAGTCCCCTCCACGCCAGGTGCTGAGGTCGTGTGTTTGGAGAAGAGATGATCCTGTATCTCCATAGGATGAAAGACAACAAGCTTGCCCCTAGGCAGGTGGCATCTGATAGACCTCAAGCAGACCTGGGTAGACACCCACACTAGTTTCTCAACCTGGCTATTTGTCACTGCATCGAGCTCTGCATGGCTCGTACCTAGGAGATGACTTAGCAGAGGACTTTAGAGCCCTAATAGCTTAATGGTTGGACTTGATGATCTTGGAGGTCCATTCCAACCTAAATGATTCTATGATTCTATGATTCTATGACTTAGCTCCCCAGTGGGCTCATTGCTGATGCTTTATGGAAAAATCAGAGAAGTAGAGGGTTACCATGGAAAGTGTTTTCACTAACAATCCAAACCACACACTTGCAAAAACACAGCAGATGCCTTGTGCCTATTTATGGGTAGTGTTGCCCAATGGGAGGGGGCTCTAACGAAGGCAATTCGAGTTCATTAGTTCTGCTTTCTTAGGAACAGATAAGTCAGTCTGTTGCTTTTAAGAGGAATTCAATTATGGTAATTAGGCATCAAGAGGAAGCCCTTCCTCTTCAGAGAGCTGCGGCAGTAAGAAAAGCAATGCTTTGCAAGCACCTGCTCCACCTCTGTCCTGAGTCACCTTCAGCCCAAATTTTTCATTAAGTGGCAACCAGCATGTCCTCACATAATGCTGCACCAGCGTGTCATTTGCTTCTCATTATAGAGTCGAGTCAGCACATGTGAGCAAAGACAGCAACTTTTAATCCATCCTTTCTATCCCTGACTCTGCTGCCAGATAGGTCGAGCTGTAATCATGTTTCAAAGACTTAAGGGTGAGCATTTGGGAACTGGATTTTCGGGCAGTGGTGGAATCCCTCCACTAACCTCCCGCTGTACAAAGCGCATGCACACCCAGCTCTTGAGACGTGGCACCAGGCCCCACGGCCAGGAGCAGTCCTGCAATTACCAGTGACCTGCTGGGATGATGCACACCAGCCAACCTGGGATGCTGCAGTGAGCAAAGCTCAAGACAGGGACAAGGGTGGGAGGGGATGAAAACGTTGCAGAGCAAGATCTTAACGCCGCTTTGATTAAAGAACTGGGTTCTGAGCAAAGTTATTGCTCATCCAGCCACTCCCTCCCATGCCGTGTAATTGTAGGCATGCAAGCACCAGCAGTGGGATGGACACGTAGCAACTACAGAACACCCCAATGCTGCATCTCAGCAGGTTACTGAGCAAAAAGCAGCACGGCAATATTTCCTCTCCTGCCAAGGATGTCCAGGGAGCTCACAGGACACAGGCAGCTTCCAGGGGAGAGCAATTCATCAGGAAATGGGCCAGCACTGGTGGAGGTGGAGGAAGGCACAGCCCTGCTCCTCCTTCAGCAGGCACACGAGACACTGGAGTAAAGAAAGGCACCAATTCAGTGTTTGTCCCCAAGTGTGTTTCAAAGGGTATTTAAAACCAAATAGTCTACAAACTGCCATAAAAGCCAAGCTGCTGCCGAAGCTGGAAGTCCAGAGCCAAAGCCTCCCTGACTGTTTTGCTAGCACTGCCCTCACAAACACTGGCTGAACATTTGATTCAGCCTCTTCCCCTCACAGGGGACAAGAAGAGTGGGCAGGTTGGAGACAATTCCAGCAACATGTTGTTCTCCCCTCCTCGTTCTGCCAGCAGCCACTCTGCACTGGAAAAAGCTCATGAAACACAGCAGAAGAGGAGAGGTGAGGTACAGGGCTTCTGAAACCCCCCTTAGATGTACTCGGGAGCTATCTCAGTGCTCAATCACAGGATCACTTTTAAAAGCCTACAAAAGGCTTGGCTGAGATCCCTGGAACTGGAAGCACTGCTGCAGGAGAGGGGTTGGGACAGGCTGAAGGCAGATTGAACCATTTCCCCCCCTCCACTGGTCCTGGCCCATTTCTTTTCAGGTAGGATGGGGAGAACCTTAGACCTATATACAGAATAGGATGCTGGTTTTGGTGGAGCTTTGCTTACAGGAGGCTGGAAGGCAGCTGCAGTCAGAGCAGCAGAGAGGAGCTAGGTGGGGTTTAGAGGTCTTAATCAGAGTCTCCTGAAGCCTCTTAGGATCACCTTAACATAGCTAAAAGAAAATCCTCTTCTCCAACAGGCCCACAGAATGAATCTTGCTGAAGTTAGTCTACAGAAATACTTTAAGAGGGAGTTTGGTCCCACTTCAGGCCAATATTTTGGTACAATCCTGGGCTTTTTACTTCCAGTAAGTCTCATGGGACATCTCTGTCCTATCCATCTTAGAACTTGCCGCATCCACCCAAGAAGATCATCCTCCAAGTCACTTCAGACACCCTCCTTGAGCCTCAGAAACAACTATACATAGGAGATATGAGGGATGAGGCAAAAACAGTCACTAAGGGGAAGCTTTTTACATGAAGAACTTGATGGCCTAAAATAAAAGTTGGGGCAGTAGAAAACACTGAAGAAAAAATATGGACGAGAGGTTAAAAATCCTTGTGAAGGCACAATCAAAGTGATGCATTGCAGGTTCTGGGGAACAACAGGACTGAGCAAGATGGGAGAATTCCTGTACCTCCCGTGGGACGCTGCCTGCAGAGTGGCCCACTCTTATTAAAGTGCCTCCAGCCAACACAATTAAAAGCTTCAAGCTAAACACGAAGGGGCAGCCTGCTCTCTGGAGCTGTTCCCAAAATAACCCCATAGGCATCAGAGAAAAGAACACTTAGAGCCTTGCCTGCACACGTGTCTTAAAATCTCCAAAAATAGCTCCTGCTTCCCCTTTGAAAAAGGCTGCGGTTCCCAATGCCTCACAGGAACTCTGTTTCTGCTCAGAAAAGCCACAAACTAAGTGAGCAGCCCAGAATTGATCTATGAGCACATCTGGACTAGCTGAGATCCGCCTTATGGAGAAGAAAAAAATAAAGATTTTAAACAGCATGTGTCAAATCCAGGGACCTTTATTTCTCTGGAATGGAAAGAATTTGCCAGCCTGGACAAAAAATTGCAGGCGGCAATTGTACATTCTTTCAAATAAAAAAAAAAAAAGAACACACAGACAAGAGTTTGGCTCCATAAATTTCTGTCATAAGAAACAACTTTGAATTATACACCAAGCTTTTTACAAAGCATCCATGTTAAGATGTTTTACCGTGCTCTATCACATTCTTGGCCGTTTATACAGAATACGCCATACCAAATGCTACATCAGCTTAAGACATTTTTTTAAAAATTAGTATTAAAAAGATACAAAGGCATGTTGGCTTTCATTTGGGTTTTTTTTTTTTATTAAGACATGGGTGTTTTCTTTGTTTTCCTAAGGAATCACTAAAAAAATAGAATAACTTAATTCGTAAGGACAAGATTGGTTAAAAATCCAGCCTTGTTTGCTTGGCAGCCTTCTGAGCTCGTACCTCTGTTGCTTCCATCAGTCTAACAGCACCTCAGGCTGCAGACGGGTCCTGCAGGGTCTCAGCCTGTGCTCCAGATCTGTCCATGCTCTCAGTTACCAGTTTCATTCAGAGTTTTCACCCCAGCCAGGAAATATTCCCAGCCAAACACTAAAAGCCATCTTCAGCCAAACAGAAGATTTCAATCCGGGCCAATTTCACATGGGTTTAGCCCTTTGTCTTTTGCTTCTTTGTACATCCTTTGGAAGTCTTTAAAACGAGGAGCACAGCCTAACCTGGCCTCCCCAAAGTGCATGCGTCCCGTGAAGAGGAAGTCTCCATCTCCTGGTTTCACCCCACACTCCAGCAGGGTCTTTATTTGTCCTCGCCAGTTCCCACTCTCTCCCGTGAGCTGGAAGACTTTGCTCTTCTGCCTGTACAGTTTGTTAACACCAACGTGAATTACGGATTCTTGCTCTTCTGCCTCATTTGTTACATCTTGGATGGAGCCTCTGATCACTAAAAGCAGAAAAAGGACGTAAAGAAGAGTTACCCAAAACCCCTCTGATAGAACCACATCCCAACTCAGCCCCGTGCAACCAGGCAGTTTGAGGGGAATGGATTTTACCACAACAACCCCTACCTTGGTCCTTTTTTATTCTTAAAGTTTATATCAGTAACCTTCAGCATATATTTGTATTTGTTAGTTTATATTTGGAACCTGTCCGGCAAAGGGCACTCGCATATTAAGTTTAAACACAAAAATAATGACATCAGAAAACCAGCATCAATCATGATAAAGAGTTCTAACAACAGGAACCATGCTTAATGCTCCCTGGCAACGTACCTTCTGTTCTTCAGCCATTACAGACACCAACTAATATTTATTTCCCCTATAAAAAGGGAAGCACGGAAAACTACCGAAACTTTTGGTCTTTTGTCAACAGTCCAGTTTAGGGCAGCAAGTAAAAAGCCTCTCCTAGATGCATCCAAAAGTCTTTGAACTTCTGTTTCCATTGTGGTTGCTGGGTCATTCTCTGTCCACCTTGGGGAAGTGTCAGCTGGGCACACGGTTTTGAGGTCCTTCACACCATGTCCTCCTCCCTCTCCCATGTGCACAGCCCCTTTAGACCCCATTTACTGCTGGTAGAAGTCACTAAGTATAAGTGGGTGTCCATGAGTGTTTATGGAGGTCACATTCAAGTGAGCCACCTGGGGAAGAAGGGAGAGGGGAAGCAACAACTCACCAAAATCACTAGTGCAGACAGCCAAGAGGACCTCTGTGTCACTGCATGGTCGGCAGGGAGCTGGAGAGAAAGAAAGGGTCAGAATTAGCAAAGGTCTAGACAACGGTAAATAAGACAGTATTTAATTAATCAAAAATGGGACACACACACACAGAGAACACAGGGACAAGGGTCCAAAGACCTGTGGCATCAATAATGCCAAAAGAAATGGAGGCTAACCCTGGCCCCTGTGAGATTTTTGTGCTTAAATAAGACACAGATCTCCTCGATGGTCCTGCCGAGATGAATTATCTGTAGCAAACACCCCCACACACTTGCTGCATTTATGCAAAATCTGTTTTGATACCAGGAGCATCAGCAGTGAGTTCTGCTGTAAACTGAAAGCTCCCGAAGAAGAGCTCTTCACTTTGAAGCTCGTGTGTCTTTTAACCTCAGATGGCAAAGCTTCTTTCTTACCATTTCTATCAAGTGTTGCTGGGCTGTTCCACAAGCCATTTAGTCTATCACCACATCAAAGATCCAGGAGGTTACAAAGCAGGGGAGGCAAGAGGGGAGGAAAAAACCCAAGCGCATGTGTTGGAGGGTGTCAAGGCAAAACGGAAACTCAGCCTGTATCTGCTAGAGCTCAAGCAGCACAAAGACCATTTCCTGTACTGCTGGAAACATTTGGATAGCTGCACTAATCTAATCAATGCAAGAATGTGGCTCCTCTTTGTACTCAGCCAGCTATTTCTGAGGAGAAGGTATGGTAGTTGCAGGACAGATGTTTCTATAATACCCTGTTGAGTTCAGGAATTTGCTTACGATCCGGGTCTGCCCTGCCCAGTGATGTTAATTAAGTCTGTCCACTGGTGGCCCAAGGATCAGAGCCCACATCTTTCACTTGGTGTCGTCTTGAAGCAGCACTTACACGTCAGTCAGAAAAATAAAACTCCACAAAGTACACTGCTCAGCCTGGACCAGCACAGGCAACGACTACAGCCAAGCAGGGCTCAGGCTGGAGGCATGTGAAGCACTGGGGTACACTGACTGTCATCACACCATCCATTATCAAACCCCAGGCTGAAGCCCTCTCACTTCTCCCCACCCCCATAAAATTTAGGTTTTGAACCTCAACATCTGAAAACGCTTAGTTACCAGATTCCCAAATAGTCACACCCTTCCTCTCAACCCCGCTGGCTTCCTGGAGAAGTTTATCCACTGCACTACGAAGTAGATTTAAACTAGTCTAAATAACGTGCAGCTGGTGCCTACAAGGCTCAGCTCTTAGCCTTCTCCTCTTAGATGGCACAAGCCATTCTTTAAAATAAGGCACGGCAAATCTCTTATTTTTAACAAGGTCCCAGAAAGGCAGTGATCCAGAAAGAAGAATTATTGAACCAAATCCACCAGATTTGCTCCAGTCAGATGATTAATACAGTGTAACACATTGTTTAATAGGATTAAAGAGAATGTAAAATTCACATTTCTGGGCAGGGATATTCAAAGGAATAATTCGAGAAGGTTAAAGAGCTCAAAAAGAAGAGACAAGGAATAGGCAAAACAGTTTTGTTAAAGCATCTAGCTCAATTAGGCATTTCTATTTAGTCTTAATACCTCAAGGGCCTTTAGAAACCAGCCAGCCTTTGCTGCCCTTCCTTCCCTCACATACCACTTCAGCTCTCTTTTTTGGGAAAGTTTGGAAATTGTTTAATATCATGAGAAATACAGAGCCAGCCCAAGCCTGGATGCAACTGAAGTACTGCAATAAATTCAGTCTAAAGAAATGTTAATTTTTAAACGCAAGACATTTTGATTGAGACCGAACATCCAAGTTACATCTGACAGAGAAAATTACATTAGTCACATAACATCCTACTATGGAGTCATTTCATTCATGGCACCCACCAAATTCATCCAGGGCAAATGTCCCTCTTCCCCATCCTCTCTCTACCCAAATCAGGACCTGAGTTAGATCAACCAAATGGAGGGGACCTGTCAACGTCCATGAATCCTACAGCATTTTCACATAGACAGAAGCTCTAAAACAAAGCACAGCTGATGGACATCCTCAAAATCCACAGTTGGATTTCAGACATTGGATTTCAGACATTGGATTTCAGATATTTTGTTCTTCAGAGATCTAATAATAAAAAGGCATCTCAGCCTTTTTAAGTCTGAGTGAAAACAGTCTTGGTTTAAGCCAGACATCTCTGTAGATCATCCAACCCCATCGGAAAACTGAAAAAAACAAAGTGAATAAGCAGTTTTTGTTCTCAAAGGGAGTGTGACACACACAACAGGATTAAAGATGAAAACTGAAATACTTTAAAAGTGGCTCCTTCCATTTAAATAGACTGACACTATAATAAATCAAATTAATAAATACCCACGTATACATGGAACCAAATAATTTTAATTGTGAACTCTAAGTAAAATTCTGCATCCTTTTTAAATGCAAAAGGAAATTAAAAGTGTTTGGCATTACTCACACTCGATCATTACTTAGAACTTATTTCAGATCCATGCTGACTCACAGCAGTTTTGTGGCACACAAGCTCATTTAACAACCATTTACCACCACCCATCACTGCAATACCAGACATATGAAGAACAGAAATCCTCTTCTGTGGAACAACGCCCACATCTGCATTCACAGGGTATCAAATATAGCTTGCAAGTGGCAAAACCAAGGTATGCAAGCACAGATGGAAAGCAAGTCATGAAGGATTACTGCCGAGGTAAACGGACCATTAAAAAGCAAATAACATCCACTCGCTACAACCAAAGCTTCATTCCTACACAGTCTCAGAAAGGAAACAAAATCCTTGGGAGGAGGCAATGCCTCCACTTTCTCTTGAATCACAGCCACTAAGGAATCTGTGTGTTTATGCCACAGGTTGGTGATTGTAGCTGCGGTTCAGTACTTACTTCGAGATCAGGAGGCAGGTGTTCTCCCTCTCTAGGGCAGAACAACACATGCACCTCAGGCTAAAATGGGAAGCATCCTTAGAACGAAAAAAAAAGAAGAAACCTAAAAAAAAGCACTTGACTCGTGCCCAGCAGGTGAAGATGTTCATTTTCTGGGGGAATGGCCCCAGTTACTAAACACGACGGCCGTGTTTGCTGGCTCCCAGCTCCCTGGGGACGTCCAGAGGGCTGCCCAGGTTCTCCCAGCCCAGAGCAAGTCTATGAACTTGCAACAATAACAGTATCAGCGTCAGCTGCTCTAATTCCTTTAAACTCAATAAGCCAAAGAGCCTTAATTCATACAGCAGCAGGGGAAGGGTGGAAAAAAAAAAAAAAGAGAGAGAGAAAAGCACCGTTTTATTGAAGCCCTCTAAAGCCCAGATGCCTATAACTCAACTCCACCGCCGGTGGCATAAAGCCTGCATTGTGCACGTCGGCTGCCGACTCTCCTGGGAATGCCTTTGATGGATTTTGACAGTATCCTGACCTGAAGTAACCTGAGGCAGGCCTCTCCCTCCATCCCCCCAGCCCCGTGCCTCCAAAGGCCTCTCTATTCACCTCCCCACAGAGGGAGATGTAATTACATCATTCCTCACAAGCCAGCAGTCATGTCCCAGCTGCTTTGAGCGATTTGCCCTCTGAACCTGATGTTACCGAGGAGGACGTGGCGATACTAACAATAGGCTGCACTTGTTGGCCAACAGCTTTGTCAAACACGTTGCTGGTCCTCTCCGCAGGGAGGCAGAAACACTCAGGAAGACAGAGGGATGTGGCCTGAGGAGATGCCAGGAGCTCCAGAAGGTCCTCAGCTCAGTCAGCACCAGGGAGTTGAGCTGTCTAGAAAGGATCTGCTCCAATACTGAGGATGGATTTAAGTGCACCTTTAGTGCTGCAGTTTAGCTGTGAGTAGGTGTTGCTGTCCTCTCTCAGCATTCATGCACAACTCTAGTCCTTCCTCCTCTGGTTTGCAACATCTGCATGCGACGACCCTTCTATCCTCTGAAAATAGGAGGTGGGGCTTATTTGAAGGGATATCGTCATGGTTTAGGATGACGGCACCCTGCAGGACACGTTCAAAGCGAGACGTGCCGGCTCTGGCTGTAGGCATCACAGAAACCACATGAATGGGCCAGATCTTCTTTTGAAATGTTTGTATTTCAACAGCCACCCATGGGTCCAGCTGACCTTACTTTACCCCAAAACCAGCTTCCAGCCCCTAAGAAGTCCCCTCTGTCCGAATTTTCTCAACACACTCTACAGCCTCCTAGGTATGGAGATGACCAGACAAACCAGGCAGCAGCTCTCTACTCGCTGCCCCAAAGTGCCACTTACTGAGCCCAAAAGACCTTCTCTATCCTCTGGGCAGGCTCTACTGAACATACATCACTGCCCTGGCAGCACGCACAGGAAGAGAGACACCCTTTAAGCAGAAGTGAAAAAGTTTAACCCAAAGTCATTGCAGCAAACCGCTTTACCGAGGAATACCCTTTGGTTTTGTGAAGGCGCCTGCACACGCGGGCGGTGTGGTAGAGGTGTGGATGGTGGGGGAGGGAGACACAGAGCTGCTTTATCTGCCCTTCCAGTTTCCGTGGCATACATCACCCACACCTTACTGCTTCTGAATAATCCTTTGAAAAGCAATAAGACTTTTTAAGTATGAGAAGCTACTGAGGAGGCCCAGGCAGGGATGGAGCATTATATTCTGTTAGTTCTAGGTTTAAATCTTTTGATTAAGACAAGGAGTCTTTTGCACGCTCAGCAGAAGACACTCAAGTGGGCCTTGTTGCAGACCAGGCTGATCTGAGCTAAGCCAGCCCGTACTGCAGCACATCAGGCCGTACCCGTGTGGGGCCACAGCAGACCTGTGTCCCAGATGAAATCTCTCATCCTGACATCAGCATTAGTTCATACAGAACAAAACAAATCAAAACACCAAACACCCATACCCTTCAAAGTGTTGCTGGAAGTTCTATAATTGCAACCGTACTGGAAAGGGCATCACAGGATGAGTCTCCTTCCTGGAAACACGGAGTACAGACTTCTGAGAGCAGATTATAAAAATAGAGATGTGGTTTCTCCAATGATAGTGAATTTCTGCCATTTTTCTGAGTCCTAAGCAGAAATTATTACATCTCCACTGATAACTGGATCGGTGATTTAACTCAGAGACAAAGAGTTTAAGGGCAAACATCATGTGAGCAAGAAAAAAAAAAATCTTGCCCTGAATTTGCTTTTATTAATTAAAAAGTAGAATAAAACCTTTTAATTATTTGGCTTCCCTCTCGGAAGAGGCAACACTTCTGCCATGAAACAAACCTCTCACGGCTCATATCCCAAATGAAAAGACCTGCTGCTTTGCAGTGGAGATGGACAAGGGTTTGACAACCACTCTGGTTTACCAGACTTTGACTACTCATCTCCTTTCTAGATATACCTTCAACTCTCCTCACCCCCTCAGAAAGCACTTCCTTAGTCAGTCAAAATAACATTCAACCTCAAAACACTCACAACCCCCACACTGAAACACCGCCTCAACTATGCCAGTGCATCTGCATGCCAGTGCCTCTCAAATCTGAAAGGAGCACACGAGCTGGGCACTCGGGCCAGCAGAGCCACGGCCAGCACACCTGCACTGAACAGAATACCTGCAGCCAGGCAGAGAGGGGAAATGCGGCCAGGTGACACAGCTGGGCTGGAAGTTCCCCACACCCCGTCACAACACACAGAGGAGCTCTCTCATCACTCTGTTGTTTTACAAGGTTTTCCTGTCTTTGGATGGGATGGGATTACAGGGCTTTCTGCAAGCACTGCACTTTTTCCAGTGGGTCGGTAGGAAAACGCCAAGTCAGGGAGCAAAGACAGAGTTGACTTGCACTGCTCCCAGCCCCTTGGCTCAATAAGCCTCGAGGCACACGACCCAAAGGGATTGTGCTTCTTCAATCCCTTCTTCGATGAATAGAAGGTTAATGCTATGGATAACATACTGAGAGAGCTTAGTGCCTTGCTGAAGGCAGAAAAATTCATCACCATATTTGTTAGGATGTTAATGTGAGACTCTGTGATGAGGAGAAAACAAACGTGAGAATAAGGATCATGAGCTGAGCACAAAACTCAAAGACTCCCTCTTCCCCTACAGCCACAACACAGCTGGATCAAAATCCTGATGCTGCAATGGACATTGTCCCCTGAGTTCTTCAGGTGAAGCACGGATACTGCTCATTTTACCTCTTCAAAAAAGGAAGTGCCAGCCCAGTTCCTTGCCTTAGCTCATTTCTAACATTCAGTTCAACTTGCCCATATGTACAAGTTTCCAGAAGTAACTTGGAAAATAGAGACACTGGCCAAGAACAATTTAAACCTGCAAATAAGCTTAATGAAATGCAGACTTTCATATGCTGTGGCATGGATTGTGCCAAGAGAACTGAGTTAATACCACTTCCTTCCTGCAAAGAAAGAATAAAAAAAGCATATTGTAAACCTCACCATTAGAGATGTGATGACCTCTGTGTTCTGAGAAATCTGAAGAGACCATGAGACCATAAACCAGAAATTTATCTTCTCACAGAAACGTTCTCCAAGAGGGTATTAAAGTTCTTAAGAACCAAAGACAGCTTATTTATGTAAACAGTGTGAGGAGGAGATTTGGTGCTAGGCAAGCTCCATTTGCAGCAGCTTTCTAAATGAAACTTGGCTCAGCAGCTACCCAACACGTAAGGTTTCTCTGGGATTGCAGTCGATGCCTTTTGCTGTTCCAAGATGCAGCACCCATTCTAATAAACGAGCGGAAAGGTCAGCTAGAAACACAACTAGTCATTTCTTTGGGAAAAAAAAAAAAAAAGGGAAAAGAAAAAAAACCACAGAGTCGTTTTTACCCAAAAAAGACTACATCCCACTCTCACATGAACCCAGGAGAAAGTGTCATATCACTGAGACACTTCTTTCTGTCCCACCTCTGGGCTGCTTATTGCTCTGGCAGGAAAAATAACAGTCTCCCTGCCTTGCCTGCCTCCACAGTGTGGCCAAGAGGCCCAGCCCCCATCGCTGCTCCAGCCCTCTCCCCCCTCTCGACCCCAGGGCACCCTCCCAGGAGCAGTGCTGGGCTCTGGGCTCCCCGCTGCCTGGGCAAACCTCAGTGCCAGCGCGGGCAGCGTCGGAACGGTGCCAGGATCAGCGCCAGCTCCCAGTCCAGCTCCCGCACTTCCTCCTTGCAGCACCAGCCCAACGAACATCCCCAGTGACAGTCCAGCCTGCAATGTATACTGGCCAAAAAGCCCTGCTCAGCAGATCAGATTTTTGGTTAAATTCCTTCTGTCTGAACTGCAGTGGTAAAGAGAGAGCCCAGCAAGCAAGAAGTGTCTCTGCTACTTCACCAGCCCACCTTTCTGTGCGAGCAGCATTTGTATTCATTGGCCATTTCTTTGCTTTCTCTCTCCTCCTTCCGGACTGCAGCTAAAGAGAAAAGCAGGCAGCAAGGCCACGGCTGGGAATTTCTCCCGCTGTATTGCACAAGACACGGAAATAAAGCCATAAAACGTATCCATTTGTTTATTTCACAGAAAATACCTCTCTCCTCCCTTCGACCTATGGCTGCTGTCCATGGGGGATAGGAATGGGAAGCACTGGGCAAGTGCAAGGATGGACAAACTGCTGGAAGTTGGAGGTGCCTCCAGATGACTGAGGGATTCCTCCTGTCTCCTCTGACATGTGCAGCAGAGGAAAGGCTGGGGCAGGATCTCTTTCCTGGCTGCTCCACGAGAACCTGCCAGCACAGGACCACAGCAAGTGTTTCCACTGACTTAAAACCCACAAACACGCATGGTTTGGCTCATTCCCTCCTAAAATTCACCCAGAAAAGAGCTCTTTTTCCTTCTAAAGAAAAGGTCCTTCCAAAGTCTTGTAAAAGCACACACTCATCAGATCTGGGAAAACAAAGTTCTAAAGCAAGGTTTGATGTCTTGTTTGGTTCCCTGATAGCTATCAAACCACCCAGCTCAGAGCCCAGGCATTGCGTGCAAGGCAGAAGATGCAAAAGGAAGGTGTTTTTGCTCTGGTGCCCTGGGGAAGCTGTGCAGCCAGGCTCATGGCTCTGCTGCCAGCTTCCCTCTGCCCCTGCCAGGGCTATGGGAGAGCCTGGGGCCAGCACCTACTACTGGGCTGGAAACCTGCCAGGAACACAAAGCCTTCCCCCCCTCCCCACCACTCTTCTCGTCGGTCTGGTCCATTAAGGCCTCCTATGGAGCAGGGGAATAGAATTAAGAAACAAGTGGCTGGTTAAAGTTAAACCCTGAGAGTGGAGTAATGACAGATCAATGATTAAGTGTGTCTTAAAAAAAAGAAAAAAGAAGAAGAAAGGGAAAAAAGTAGCATTTGTGCGTTCACATCCTCACATTTCCTTCTCCACCCTGTTTCTAGAAATCAGAGCTCTCTCACATACCAAAAATCTTTTGAAGGAACATGGACAGTTTTCCCTTTAAAACCACGTTTATCTGATCAGCCTGTTCTTGAGGAGGACTGTGGAAGGGCTACATCTCACACATTGACATCTTCAGTGCTGTAACATTGTTCAGTTAACCCCCAAAAAGTTACTCAAGGTTTTCCACTAGCAGGAAAGCTTCAAGATGAGCACATCTGTTTCTTAACAGCACACATTTCTCTGTTATATTAAGATAATTAACCTGTTCTACATCAGCTTGGACTTTTTGATTTTTTTTTTTCTTTTCCCTATTAAATTTCTCACATCCACTTTTATCTAACAAACAAGAATGATGTGGGGAGGGTGAAGGTAACAGAAAGCCAGGCCAGGCTCCATGTGCAGATCCCAACATGAATGATCTCCATGAGTCTCCCAGCATCAGGGCTTTAATCCAGAAAGGACACGGACAAACACCAGAGCTCATGCCTACTGCAGGAGTCAATGCCCAAATCCCATCTGGGAGTCAGAGAGATGCAGGAAGATACCCAAGGAGGTACCCAGACAACCTATAGCAAAAAAATCCTTCCACAAGTTTGACTCAGCAGCAGAAGTTACTGCCTGATCAAAGCTGTGTGTCTTATGTCTGCTTTTTTGACCCAGTATTAAACCTCCCAAGGTCAGATTTAACATCAGCTTTGGGTCCAGGGTACCTTCCAAGTAGCCATGCAATATTAGTGTGTATTTTCTGGCTTCCACAGCAGATAAAGGCAAAGGAGATTTTCTGTTGTGCAAATCAAGGCCCTAACACATGAAAAATTTGGCCCATGTTTGAGTAAGTTTCTTATTCCTTGGGGAAGGTGGGGGGCGGGAAGAGGAATGTGGTTACCCCGCCCTCCCATCCCTTCTTCAACTACAGCCTCAGGAATTAGCAAACTAAACAGTTTTGCAGAGCAAGCACAGAGCACTATTAAAGACTGCCAAGCAACTCGGATGGACTGCAGATCTGTTTGTGGGACTATCTGCTGCAGTACAGAGAGGTCAGAGCAAAGCAGAGCTCCAGCTGCCCGGACAATACACCTGACTGCTTATTGGTTTTGACTGCCCACTGAGTTGAGAAATCAGCTAACGGCATTCATGGCCATTCTAGCAAAAATAAGCTATTTTCTTCCCCTCTCTCCCCTGCAGCTGTGTATTTATCACTGCAGCTCCATTGTCACCTCCTCTGCCCACTGCAGAACCAACCCCTGGCCGGGCAACATCAAAGGACAAGCAGGGCCAGAGGTGTCTGCTGCCCAACTCATTTTCTTGGGGGAAGGAGAGATCAGATTAGGGCATCCTTCCAATTTTATTCTTTTTTTAGTTAAAGACTTCTCAGTTCAACTTTTTTGGCCTTATTGAGACTCAGATCCTGAACACATCACCCTTGCCCTAATTTAGGAACACGTAAGAACACGTGTGTTCCCCAAGCATCAGAACTGCACTTTGACATGACTTCACACAGGGAGAAACCCAAAAACTTTGCTCTCAAACTCCCCCCTCAGCCCCAGTCAATCATTCACTGCAAATCTGACCATTTTAGGCACCTGAATAATTAAGGCAGGTTTTCAGCTCCTCCAAATTAATCCCACTCCAGGCTCTGTTATACAGCAGCCAGCCTGACCAATTGAGATGTTGACCCATGACATCCAGTTCAGTGATAGGCTTTCAAACACTAGCTTAAAATATGCTCTCCGAAATACATACAATGCTAGGGAAAGCTGTTTGGTTTTTTGGTAAAATATTACTTTGTGTCTAGCTTTGTACCATCATGTGCTCCAGGGAAAGGACATGAAAGTCACCTACCAAGGACCTTCCCACCAAGAGGATGAGCACAGGAAAAAGCAACCAGAGAACAACTGATCCTAAAGCAGGAGTGCCAAAGTGGTTCCTCGTTAAGGCAAATAATTGAAGTGTATTTTGAACTACTGCATTACAGGCTGTTTTCTGGTGGTTTTCTCTTAAAACTTTCTGCTGAGCTGCTAGAGAGAGAAAAGGCATGTAACACACGAGGAAAGCTTTAGCTGTATGGGCGAGCCTGCCTTACACACCACCCAGCCAAGTGTGCCCATCCTTACACAACAGATCCCTTGGCTTTGCTTTGCTGCTCGTTCTGCATTTCACCAGGATGGGGGGAGTGTGGTACCAATTCTCTTCTTCTGCGCAAATCAAACCAGGCCACTCTCAGATTTCCTTTTTTTTTCCCCCTAACACAGCTTAACTTCAACACAGTTAGGAGATTTTTAACCTCTGCAGAAAGCCAAGGGGAATAAAAGCCAGAGCAGGGCATTTCTGTGGGCTCGTAGGGGGTACTGGAGAAGCACAGAGCAGTGCTCCCACCCCTGCCACACAGCATGGTGCCACCACCTCGAGTGGTCACGATGACTCAAGCAGAACCTGTGTGAAGCGTAAAGGTCACAGGGACTTTCAGTTTAAGTGTTCCAAGTGCCTCTTTCCATCAGCTCTTCTGCTAATGGCAGCGATGAGCACAGTGGGGACCGACCATGATTTCCATATCATGAATGTCCTGGCAGAGAGCAGGCACACCAGCCACAGCTTCCTGCCTACCAGCCTCTGGGCTGTCCCAGAGCAAAGCAAGAGTGTTTCCACTCTGACAAGAAATGAGAAATATATCAGTGCATCTGCTGCTTCAGGCACGTTCAGCCTCCAGGAAAGGACAAGAAGTTGGGTATTTGGGAGCAACCAGAGGAGATCATGAGATGAGGAGCCCACGAGCAGTGATGCTCTGGGAGAAAACCTGCAGAGAGATGGCAGATTGGTGCCCCACCTCTGCCAAACCCAAACTACATTAAAGATCAAAAGTTACGAGGGGTGCTTCAAAAAGCCTTCGGTTAGTAGAAACACTGGCATAGCCCCAATTGTTATGAACTTTCTTAATTTCCAATCTGTTTTCTCAGGCCAGTGAATTAACAGCTTACAGGAAATAGCTGAATACTGTTCTTAATTAGTTAACTGGATTTATCCAGTTTCACCTTGTTTTTCAGATACTCAAGTGGGTATATCTATTAATATTCTCAGCCAGGTACCCACCATTAATAAAGAAAAGGTACAAAACAGTTACAAGAACCTGCACTAAGTCAGTAGATGCCATCAAGATAAAGGGATATTTTTGTTAAAGTTTGACTTCTTTACTACACAAAAGCGGGTGGGTAATGAAAGGGCTTTCAATTTACCTCCTGAGCTCCAACAACCTCATTACAGACATCCCCGTGAGCACGCAATGGGAAAGGCAAACTACACAGCTTACGTAAAGCTGGAGCCAGAGCTTGGATGTCACTCCTGAAACACAGACTTTAGGTAACAAAGGAAAGGTCATTTGGTCAGAGGGGCGATAAGGTTTGAACTTTCATTCCAAAATGTTTGGTCAAGCCTACAGATCCTTGATTCAGGCTCACTGAGCAGAAGGTGAAGAACTGAGAAAGTAAATTACTTGCAAGGGACCTTCCAATTTTCACAGGAATTTAATCCAAGCACCTTGCTGAGGTCTAAGGCAGACCTACGCAAGGCACAAGCTCCACTACAGCTGAGAAGCTCATGTGGGTCATCACCTTCAGAAAACTTCTACAAACTACGTGGCCAAACAACACTTCTGCCAAAACTTCTGTCTGCTTGCCAGTATAGGCAGTATAGCAGAGACCCAGAGCGTTTTCTTCCACCACAAGCAGAAAAGATTAGAATCAACTGAATTCAACTAAACAAGTTCTGCTGCTTCTCAAATGGCCTCAGGCCAAAATGTCACAATGCCTCAGTTCTTCTGTTGGGCAACACCAAGGCTTCAGAACCTTACTGCAAGCATGAGCTGAAATTAATGGACCATAAGTGTGGACAGGAATTATACAGGGGTCCAATCTAAAGCTTAGTCTGAAATCAAAAGCACTTTCAATCACTCATCACTTTGGGTATCAAGAGGAGAACGCACCCATCAGGACGTCTGAATTGCCAAGATGATCCTTCATAGGGACTACTCACATGAAAAGGCGACAAACAGTGTAGCATGCTTGCCTTTGCTCCTCCTCCCATCTGAAATGACAAAACACCCCCAAAATGCACCTTTTTGCTTGTTACTGTCACAGTAAAAACCTTTCTTGCAGCAGATTTCAGCAATCTGAATGAAATCCTGCTACAAATGCTTCCTACAGCTAGAGAAGTCTTACGAGAATGTGGTAAGGCAAACTCAGAACCAAGAAAAGGGTTAAACTCTTAAAATCTGGAAAATGTTAAGACTGCACTGTGTCATCCAACATCCCCAAGAAAAGGGAAAGGCCAGTTCAGAACCTGTGTATGTTTTCTACTGAATTACTTGCTAGACTCTGATTAAGTGGGAAAGAATGACTGTAAACTAATAAAACTTGAGGTTTTCTAATTAAGCCACAGGCACCCTGCCAAGCATTGTTGATTTGTTGATGCACCCTGCAATGTCAGGACTCTGAGGACACAACAGGTCATTAAAGCATGAAACAGATGACTTATGCTCTTTAATCAGAGCTGGGACACCAGGTTAGGAAGAGAGAGTAAACTCCAGGGCAGAGTCCAGTAATTATCACCAGGAAACAAACACAGCGATTAGGGAAAGCGGAGAGAAGTTGTTAGCGAGTAGTTATCTCACAAGGAAAGGACTGGATTACTGAGCTCCACACCTGGGTCTTTTATGAGAGTCATCCCCCCTCTCCACAGTCAGAAGGAAATAGTGCAATTTCTGTGACTTTTGGTCCCTCGACACCGCAGTGCACCAGCTTCCTCTGCCCAGCTCTGCCAGCACATCTCAGCCCCCATCTGCAACAGCATCTCACATCTTCGTCATTTCTTCACACGTACTACCAGCTCTGCTCAACCCTGTCAAACTGCAACTAAGAGATGATCAGGCTTGTTTTTTCCAGTGTGCAACAGCCAAAAGGCTGTAAGCCAGGTTTGTGACCAAGTGACACAAGTATGCTTTGAGACAATCGCAGAACCCTAAATCCAGTTTTCAGCTCCTTAAGGTCAGCACTTGCCTCTGGCTTGATGCTTCCAATGAAGAAGTCACCAGTGATTTCAGTCAATTGATTGTAAACTTCCTCTCCAAAGAGCTCAGTAAAGAGCTTTTATTTGGAGATTTCACAGAAAAACTAGAAGCATCTCCAGAAGAAAAAGAGATCCATGAACTGCAAAGAGCCCCATATATATTGCTCTATAGCAGCCTCACAAGGCAGCTATTTGGCAGTTTCCCCAGACATACAGATATTTATAGGAGAATAAAAGTGCTCATCTGACTGAGTAGTGGAAAGAGTCATGTAGGCATTTTCATGTTTTCACCCCCTGCCACCCCTCCCCAGAGTCTGGGGATCCAAAAAAAGACAAGAAAAATAATTTAAAATACAATGGAGATCCCTAGTTTACCCTGAAGGCTCTGCTGATGAACTATTAAAGAGCTTCTTCTGTCCAAACCAGAGGCTTGGAGTGTGAAGCAGATAGCCTACCACACTGTTTTATAGGACAGCACTGAAATTCAACCAGGGTCTGTTACAGCTGAAAATACAGCAGTCACAGAAAAAGTGATTTGTCTATCAAAGAGGAAGGCTGTAATCAGAGCCAGTCCTCAGTTTGACTTCTGAAAGTTTCTGAAGACAACTCCCATCAGCTTTAGAAATCTCCAAGATTTTATGTGGAATGAAGAGCACTTAGTTCTAAAAACGCAGCAGTTCATGCCAGCTTGTGATGTCAAATATGCCTGAAGCGAGTCCTCCTGACTTTAGCAAAGCTCAGGAGAAACCATCTCTACGTGCAAACTAAAACCAGCGGAGATGAGCAATATTTCTCACATATTTTACTATAGGCAAAATAAATTTCAACTTTTTTTTTTTTTTCTAGAAAAAAAAGAATATGACTTTTCTTGGCAAGTTTAAGTGACTTATCACTAGCCTGCCTGTGTCTCCATCTTCACAGCCTATCGAAGAAAGAAGCACTGAATCTGGGAACATTCTCCAAATAACTAATTAAACAATGTATTTAATGTCTTCTGCAATGGAATTTTACTACATAGCTAACATTCTGCACAGCATATTCATCTTTGCAGAAACGATCTTACTGGGAAAACAGCTCTGCAGCACTTGCAGAAGCAAAGAAGTCTGCTTACAATGCAGAACCCTTGATGCTGAGCTACAAGTTGCAAGCAGGGCAAGCGGAAAGAAAGCAACTTCAAGATTTGACTATTTGTGTATTTTTTTGTTGTTTTAATGGCAAACACGCCATCTGTCAGCTATTGGGGTTACTGCATTAGCCCTCAGCCAGCTACCGTCTTGCTGAGTTAAGAACTGCTCATCTCAGTCCCACTGAGATCTGCACCAACCAAAACAAAAGCCACATCTCTGCTGTGCCAACATCTCAACTTTAGCGGGGCGGCGAGCGTGCACAAATATACAGAGCTACAAAGCCAGAGTCCTGGTGTGGAAGGGAGCCAGGGGAGGGGAGAGGACGGGACTCAAGTTCTGCAATCATTTATCCCAGGAAAGGAGGAGGGATGGGCTGCCTGGGAGATGGAGCTGCAGTTTAATGCACCACGCCACCGCTTATCAAGTAGCATCTCAGGCAAAAAACCCAGCAGGACTCGGGCAGAATCTGGCCAGCCTACAGACGGGCTCTTGGGCTCACTCCACATCGGGTTTTACCCCGGGCCAAGGCATCTCAAGTGTGCTGTGAGGATGCTTCTCCCCTGCTGCAGGGCTGCCCTCACTCCTGCCATCTCAAATGAGAAACCTGGATGCCCCTACGGCCTCCTCCCTTAAAATGCCTAAACCTTGAATCCTCTCTAGTCACCTGGGACAAACTACCCTAGATTGCTACTTCTCAGGCTCTCCTGGAAATCTCCCCTCCTCGATTTCAGGGATAAAAGCTAGAGGCAATTCTGAATGGGGGAGATGCATGAACCAGAGATAACACCTATCTAAAGGGAATTTCCCCTTAGCCTCTGTCATCCTCCACAAAGACTAGTTTCTCTTCTTCTCAACCAGCCTAATTGATTAGCACATTAGGTTACACCTAGAGCTATTGTTCCTCAATGGTATTTAGCTTGCTATTTAGAACCCGACTTTACAGCTCTTTCAGTTTGTCCACTCCCACCTCCTACAAGCCCTTCCTTGGGGTAAAATTCCTCCCTACAAAATTTTCATAATAGTTGAGAGAGAAGACAACACCCGCACTGTGAAAGTATTGTCGTGGTGTTGAAGAGCTCAGCCATGGCACAGTGAGGCTCAAGGGAGTGTAACAGTCAAAGCTGAGGAAGGAACACAACGTGTTTTTTCTTTTTTTTTTTTTTTTAAAAAAAAGCCATAATTAGGTCAGCGAGTAGCAGTAGTTTCAGGGGAAGAAAAAAAAAAAAAAGGAAAAGGAGTTCATCCTTGTTTAAATGTTTATTATTCAAAACATGCAGTGAGGTCTTAAAAACTGAGTTAAAAAGTAGTTAGAAAACTGCTACAGCAAGGCTCAGCAGCCCAGTTCACACTGGAGTTCACTGCAGGGTAAAGCCAGCTCCCGTGATTCACCCCACGCCTGCAAAGGGAGGATCGTTCACAACACAGTTCTTAGCAAATTTGGAATTCAGCCTATGGCACAGCTTCCAAAAAAACAAAACAACTGCAACCAAAATAATATTAAAAAAAAAAAAGAACAACACCCTACAGGAAAAAAGTTGATTCTTCCGCAATAGCCTGTTGATAAAACAAGTCCTTAAAAGCACATGAAATTCAGACCCAACCACTTTCCCACTCGCTCACTCTGCCATCTGTTACGCATCCAATACAGTACGTGCAAATATGACCGACATCCCAGAACTCACCAGAGAGTGTGTGCAAATCAGATGCTATCCCCTTGCTCATCAATTCGTACTGGAAGCCTGTAATCTTCCTGCTAATGTCCTGCTGAGGAGTGGCCTCAATAAACAGGCCCCCTTGATCATAACCAAAGCAATATACTTTATTGGGGCTGCGATCGCCATCTCGGACCAAGAGTTTCAGTTCTCCAGTTTTTTCCAAATAAATATTTGCTCCTGCAGAGTCCTTGAAGGGCTTTATGCAAACAGTCAAATGTTTGTAAGAGGCAGGTGAAGTATTGGGTCGCAGGTTGACTATGAGTGCTCCTGTGGGATACATCCACTCTATTGACCCTTCAGAACAGCGGAGGTAGACCTGTTCAACATCCTTCTTGTGAGACTCATGAGTTAAGCCACTGAGGGAAGAAAGAAAGAGAAAGTTAGAGAAATGACAGAGCCAGTAACGTGACTGTCATAACCTCAAACCTTCAAAGACCCACATCAACAAACGTAGGAAACCTGTGTATTATCAGCCCGTCCAGCTCAGCAGAGCTCAGAAGTGCTTGTCTCTTGCAAGACTGCAACCTTAATATTATGGGACAATTTTAACCCACCTTCTAAAAGAAAAAGTCAAACCACTAGTAATGGACTTCAGAATTAAATAGGATATAAGCACATGATCAAAAGCAATTAAATGACTACCGCCTCAGTTGCTGCCCATCAGCTGAGCTGTGGCAAATGACTTGGTGCATACTAAGTAAAACACTTGAACTCCCTTCCTGGTGGCTTAAACCAGCATGTTCTCCAGCTTCACAGATCAGACTCCACCTTCTTCTGAGCACTTTGTTCCCCTTCCAAGTCTATATTCCCAATGGATCTGAAACTGGGAGGGATGCCAAGCTCACCCTGTGAACTGGAGCAAAGGGATGCTCTGAGTGCTACTGATACCCTCTGTCCCAGCTGGGCAGCCTGATCTCCAAACAGGGAGGTAGGGAGAGAAGAAAATATCCTCCCCAGCCATAGCTGGGGTAGCTCTGAACTATGCTGCTGCTTTCTTTGGTACCCATCTGTTCCCCCACTTCTCCCCAGTATGAGGTTTAAGCTTAGCTTCTCATTTCACTGCCCAGCTCCAATGGGCTATGAGCAGACACACAGCTGAGAAAGAGAATGTGTTCAGCAGAGAACACATGGCCAGTTACTCTTGCTGGGTCAGGGCCCTGTGCCCTTACCCAGCACCATGGCCAACAACTAATACCCCAGCAGCCATTTTGAGAGCCAGCCATCAAGATCTGCGATAGCAAAGCAACACGAGGATCCCAGGGCCAACTGCTAGTGAGAGGAGAGCAAACTGCCATCCTTAAGCAGGATGACTAGTAAATCCCTGTGACTTGCTTGCCCACAGCCTAAAAAAAATACTAAAAAGGATTAAGTGACTGGTCTGAGGTTACACAGGAAATCTGTGGCAAAGAACATATTTAGTATAGTGCAAGTAATGACATCACGTTCTGTTTCTCAGCAGAAACCTCCAAATACAATTCCCAGCTCAAGGATATATTCAGGTGCTGAACAAGGTTTAAAACCAAGTCAGCATTTAGAAAGTAATAAGAAGCCATGTGTAAAAGAAGGGGGAAAAAAACCCCATGTGGTTTACATTTACTGTTGACGTGACTCATTATTGTGAGTGTCAGTGTGACCCACTTGATAGAGGTTACATGAGGAAGCTCAGAAAAAAAAAAGTCATATTTAATAACAGTAGTGCCTACAAACATGTGCTTTTGAAAAACCTTGAAAGCCACATCAAGACCACAGATGAGAAGAAAAGAGGGACAAGCTTTTGACCTTTATTCTCTTGCCCTTAAATTCAGTAGTACTTAGCACATTCAGGAAACTTAATTTGCAATGGAATATTTCAAGTTGACTGTAAATCCACATCTGGTGCACAAAATCAGTTTCCACCACAGCACACACATGATGCCACTCAACAGAAAACACAGAAGTCTGTTTATGTGCAAGCAGTGAGCAAGTAAAATTAAAGTGTAAAGCACGTCCTTCAGCAAAGGGGCAAAAAACTACCCTCCTGCATCTCTTGGTCCTACTCAAGACACCAAAACAACTGCAGAGGTTTTCTAGAACTTATATTAGCAAATTCCACCCTGAAGCCTAGGTGCTTAAACAGAAGGAAGATACCAGGGGCAAAACTCTGAACTCATGCAGTGAAACTGCTGTTGCAAGTGATCCCAACACCACTAAGGCGGTGAATTTCCGCCAGGGAAAAAAGCTTTAACATTAATTTTGTTCAAAGGTTCACGCTGTTCAAACATAAAACAGGGTGGACTCTGAAATTATCTTCTGAAAGCCAATTATATCCCACAGGCAAGAGTGATGCCATTAGACAGATACATCAAGCACAAGTACCTGTACCCATTAAGCCTTATAATAAAGGATGACTCAAAAGTTAAGCAGATTTCAAAATACATGCTCACATTACTTAACAGCAACCACCATCATCCAGCAAAACCTGTCACTTTGCTTTCTGTCAAAATGACATGTCACCACATTTAGGGACTGTTTAATGTCACGCTTAGTTGTCACTAGCCAGTCATCAGACACACTGTGTCCATAAAATAATGGGGGTCCAGGAGCTTCTTTTTTTAAGCTCAATTGAGTTTTATTTTTTTGGGTTTTTTAAGTATATGGCAAAGAGATAAGGCAGTTGTTTCACAGTTTCAGTGACAGATGAGCCATCCATCCTCCCTTTCAAATTTGTGCTGTTTATTGAGACTTACTTCTACCACAAGTACTACTTCCTCATACCAATCCATGAGGACATCCTGAATCACTGCATTTGTCTCCCCACTCTTTTCCCTTTCTGGTTTCAGCCATCCCGCTATGTCTGTCCTATACCAATCCATGAGGACATCCTGAATCACTGCATTTGTCTCCTCACTCTTCTCCCTTTCTGGTTTCAGCCATCCCACTACGTCTGTCCTGAATGATCCATCACGGTATGGGTGCAGTGAGCTGTTATGCTGCAATGTGTTATTTAAAGAGAAAGGGAGCGGGAGGAAAATTCACACTATCTGCTTTAGATATTTACTTTATTTATTCTGTAACAGATGCTCTGAAGAGCCCTAGAAGCACCTATGTCCTCCCAGCACCCCTCATGAACACAGGGAACTTTCGTTCCTAACTTGGCGTTTGTAATTAAAGATGACAATAACAGACTTCCCCAGAGCATCCACCAGTGCAGAGAGCAAGATTGATGGATGTCAGCAGCCACATCAGAACTGAATCCTCACTCCTGCAGCCGACACTCAAAACCACCAGCCTAGCATAGTCTCAGTATGTCACTGAAGCACTTTTGCCCAAAGCCTCAAGACATCATTGCAGTACAAAACCCTGAAGTTACAGCAAGAGTAATAATGAGAGACACGCCGCAGTGAAGTTTCTGCTTTCTTCTGGACAAAGCATTCCTGGAAGCTCTCTGCCAAGCTAGTTATTAAGATCCTGCTATGGCCTATTGAGTGTACTTAAGCTGCAGGTGTCAAGCTGTGCATTGCATCAGATTTCCATGGAAGTGTGAGGAATATCTATAGGAGTCCTAGTGAACCTCTTCATACTACTCAGGAATATAAGCTCGTCAATTCTCCACAAGCTAATGGGAAAAAAAGAAAAAAATATCCAGCATATTCTACTTCTAAGATTGTTGCTTTCAATATAGTCATGGATACTAAAGTGAAAAAACACCTTTGGGTTTACTGTAGGAGATGAGTAGACTCTTCAAATCTGCCAGAAAAACACAACCTAGAACTTCACTGTGGAAAGAAAGACTACATTTTGGCATTCAAGTTCTCATTTTTTCAAACAGCTAGTTAAGGTAAAAAAGATCATATGACTTCAAAACATTATATTCCACATAAAAAAACATTCCGATCCATGCAGTTATTATATCCACACAAATATTTAATTAGATGGTATTTACTGGTGCATCAAATTACCTTTCTTTCCTTGACTTTTAGGACAAAACAGAGGATACTTATTGGCATTAGGAGTGCCAGCATTTCTGACAACACTCATTTGCTAGCAGTAAGGCCAAAGCCAGCCAGCCTGGTTTACTTTATCCCCTCTTGAGACCCCTGTCCACCCTCACACAAGCAAAGCCACCCAGAGAAACTGTGCGTGCAGGAAGGCAGCTCTTCCTCCCCTGTGCCTCCAAGAGCATCATCATGAAGCTGTCATCACTTGAGCTCACCAAAGCAACAACAGGCGCATGAGTCCGAGCTTGCATCACCAGTTCACCCCAAACTCAGCTACAGGAAATGATATTTCACTTCCCCCCTGCCCCAAGCATCACCCCCTTAGCTGATACTCAAGGCATTGCTTATTCCAGCCCTGCTCAGGTGACAGGGATGGTCATTGCTTGCTCTAAGAAAACAGGACAAAAAGGAGAAACAAAGGGGACAGGATTACAGGAGTTTGTTCTTTTAAAAAAGACACTGCAGTACCATGTGATAAGGTCCAGGTAGGTACATGCAGCCAGGTTGCTTAGGGATGAAAGCAGTACAGCTTTGAGGGGAGGGGGGAGAGGTTTGTAAAGGAAAATGATATAACCAGGAGTTTGCTCCAGAACTAACAGGTTTGGTCCCCATCAGAGATGCTTTCAAGTGGACTGACTGTGATTAACTATGTATCAACCGGCAAGAGTCAAGAAAAGTTTATAAAAAAGTAAATACCAAGCATCTGCATCTTTTGGACAGTAACAGATAAGAAATGATTGTGTTGAAAGTCAGTACAAGTGTTCCCCCACTCTGAATTCTCCCTGCTTCAAAATACCCTACGGATAGATTCTCCTTGGCCAAACTTTTATTTTAAAGGCAGATTGGAGCAGAGTATTAAGAGTCAAAACGTTTTACATTCTAACTACAAAAAACCTGCCCCAGCCATATTTGCCTGATAGCAGAGTCACTTCTTAAAAACTATGAACAGTGGAGGAGGTCACAGACCCAACCACACGCGTTAAACTTATTACAAGCAATTAAAGCAAAGATAATTTGGGAGATAAACACTTGAGAACTGGAGAGGTTTCACAACCGGGGCAATTAGAATAAATCAGGAGCGAGGCCGCTGCGCCAGCCCCAGCTCCCACAGCTCACCATCCCCAACCGCAGCTCCG
>NW_008603364.1:13361-25899 GCF_000691845.1 Merops nubicus | reverse complement strand
AATGGCTGCACAGCCTTCAGGTGTATAAAAGCTCAGAAGAGTATATAGTCTTGGATGATGATGGTCTTCCTTTGGGATTCTTCAGTACTAGTAGAATAAAAAGTCTAATACATCATTAGCTGATCAGAACAAAGTCTGAGTAATTAAAGTAAACCAAAATGCATTATGAGATACATATTTTTAAAATGTAGTATACAGTATTTTTGCTTTTTGAGATAGAAGAGAAATGTTTAAGTTTACATTATGCTACAATTGATACAGAAAATTAGCTGGAAGGAGGTTGAAATTTCAAACACGTATAGTTGCCTGTAACTATGAGGATTAAACTGGTTCTTGAGAGAGTGATCCTTCCACTGCTGAATGCAGAATAGCGGACCCAACAGATGATATTTGAAAAAAATGAGATTGTGTGTACACAGTGAGTTTAAACAGAGGTTGACGGGCTTAATTAATACATCTCTGGAAGCAGCCTTATGACCTATGTTTTGCCAGAAATCTAAACAGTTAAGTGTAGCTACTCCTCTGAATTTAGAAGATATTAGTCTGCAGGGCTACAGCAAAGGCTGGATAGAAAGGAGAACAGTCTAATAGTAATGTTATTAGGGATTATGATCCATTGTGGAATTTATTTTTAATATCTATTACAATTTAGAGCCAGTTACACTTGATTTGTAGTATGATTATAATTTCTTTAATATTTTTAACAAATCAAAGTATTAATAAGGAGCACTAAACTGACTTTCTTCCTTGGGCATCAATATCTTATGCTTGTGTCATGGGTCTAGCTTTTCAGGTTTTCTTATATGTATGTTCACTATTTTTCTATGTCCAAATAATAATTTTTCCTCACCTAGCTTCCCCCTTTTAACTAAAGATACCTGGAAATAGCTTCCCGGACAAAGCAGTAACTAGGAAGTTATTTTTTTACCAGTGACACTTAGTAACAAAATCTAATGTGACACTGATGGTGAAAAAAAAGAGAAAAAAAAAGTTGAGTAATTAAGTGAAAATATATCTTTTTCTTTTTTTAAGCCTTAGATATGTATTTATGTTATTAAATCACTCTAATTACCACTCTCCTGCTGGTCATACAATCAGAACTCTTGCATAGTATAACACTGGAATAATAATTTATGATGAATTTTTTTTAATTATTATTTATTTAAATTTATTTATTTGTTAATTTACAAGGTACATAAGTTTTAATTTTCCATCAAAAAAAGAAGACTAGAGAGTATTTCTATTTTATATTAGTCACTGCCTAGTAGAAAACTTGAGACCCACATTAAGCATTTTGTTTTCCCAGAGCAAGCACCTGCTGCATTATGAGATTATATTTAACACTCTGGCAATTTGCCAGCACTTTTATTTATATAGATTAGCACTCTGTGCCTTCTAGCAAATCTCTAAGCACACTTGAAATCAATGGCCTAAAACCAAAAGGACCCAGTCAGCCCTGATCAGATTTTGAAACATCTGCAGCTTTAAAACTGACAGCTGCTAGGTTAACACAACTGCCTATGGAAAATATTCTTTTTCATCAGACCACAGCAGTGTGTCTTCTTTGTGAACGCCAAGGTCTCTGAGACTGCTGATTTGCATCTCAGTATTCTACATGGCTTTCTCAGATACCTGCTTCCGGTTTTCTGTGAATCCTTCATTCAGAAGCAAATGAACATCCAGCATTCAATTTACATCAAAGCATCTGGCCACAGCAAAAATGCAAGTGCTTAAACATGCACATGAGCTTTTGAAGTTGCAAACATCTCTATGCACTAATCAAATGCCTGCCCTGGAAACAGGTTTCATGAATTTACAAGACTTGAAGTCTGGATATGTCCAAATATTAAAATTTTTGAGGTGCTTTCTTAGCTTTTTCTGGAGTTTATGCATAGATTGCAAACTTATATTTCACTCTAAAGTCAACACTAGGAACAGAAAGTAAGGTCTTTCAAATGCACTTCTTTTGACACATAATGCTAAAATAGTAATAGACTTCTGCAGGTGTTAGCATTTGTAACTTCAAATCAATTTTCTTGTATAAAGTCAATCTAAACATGCACAGAGGTGTTTATATGGATGTAAGTGTATATATGGATTTCAAGATGAAAAAGAATTTAAATATGTTTTCAGCATACATTTTTTTAAAAAAAAAGTTATTACTTTTGAAAGATTGCATCACATTTCAATTTCAGAATATTTATTCAGACAAGATTATTTTAGCACAAAAATCTGTGTATGTGTAGGCATACACATTTATTTATAGGATTTTTTATATGCTCCGAGAGAAAAAGAACAGTGAAAAGTATGAAATTCCCAGTTTTGTTTTTATTTTAAGTCCTTCAGTTTCTATCTTTAACAGAACAACTTTAATTACTGACTGTAGAATTCTGTTATAGCAAGAAAAGTATTTTGTCCCTATATGTATTTTATTTTTTGTTGACTGTTGTTCTAGATAGAGTAAAACAGACAGAACTATACCTGTATTTAGAAAAATTAATTTTTCATCTTCTTTAACTGAGCTATTGCAGGTCATGGAAGAGCCAAAGATAAATAACAGGGATTGCAGAGGTATTTGGCAAGCCAAACCTCCAATTTCCATTTAGCCCTTCGTCCAGAAACTTAGTCTGTATACCTTATTTTCAAACTTGTGTAAGGTCTAAGTTAGTTTCAACACTATTCTTGATGAACAGGTGTGAAACAGAAATAGGAGTTAGAGCAGTTACAGCAATTTCTTCTTGAGGAACAGGAAAATGCAAATTTTCACACAAGTCAATCACATCAGACTGAATGAAGATTTATGGAAAACTTAAAGCGTGTTGAGTTTCTAGAGCCTGAACAGAAGAGGAGGCACTGTGTGCATGCAGCGTATCCACTGAACAATTCTTTACAAGATACATAAACTGCCCTGTGTTCAAAAGGGCATACCTCCCAAGGAAACTTTTGTTGCTGATAATTTCTGCTATTGACATAGATGGATCATTTCCTCCTTCCACTGAAACAAGACTTTAAATATTAACTGGGGTTCACAAGCCTCTGTGCAACTTTTATAAAATATTACTGTACAGCACTACTCAAAAATGCCATCTGTGGAACGTTTTTTAAGAAAGGTAGCCTGAAAAAGTAGGGGGTGGTTTACGTTTTTCCTGTTAATTAGTGTTAGAAAAGCAGTTGTAAACATCTCAAATGTTTACATAGCTTAATAAATGTACTATAGTTCTGAACTGATTGTTGTGTTATTATGTACATGCATGTAAAAACAAAATGAAAATTTGAAAAACGACTGCATGTCCTCCTCTAATGCTGAATAATCATTTGCTTTGCTGCTGAATGTGCTATAAGGCACTAATATGAATTATATTATTAAGCATCATAAGCAACAACAGGATTAATGAGTTATAGATTATTACGTCTGATTGTTCTGTATTTATGTCAGACAAGATTAGCAAGTCACTATAGATTCATTGAAAAAAGATTAAGCTAGAGGGTATTACATTATGCAGAATAACGTCCTAAATTTAGTTCACTCTAATTTGGCAAGTTGTTTATGTAACTTTTGAAATGGCTACCATATGGAATGCTTCAGAATTTTAGTAGGATAAAACCTCAGTTCTTTCTCACTGATACTTTGGATGACCTTGAGTATCTCACTTCCCTTTGACTGTGCTCCCATCCCCCTGGCTTCATCTATTTATATTGCTATCTCTTTCTCTTATCATGCGTATAGACTTGCAGATCTTGATCTGGCTATTTTGATGTTACGGTCATACGAATGATAATAACAATGACAACAACAAAAAAAAAACATACCAGTGATGTGATTCTAAATCTATAAGGAAAAAGCAGCATTTCAATAGTGGCTTCTTTGACAGACAGAAATCAGAAGGAAATAAATTGTTGAGTTACTTAAATATATGTATCCTTTTCAAAATTGAACAGGGTCAAGGAGACTTAATGTGCATAAAGCTGAACCAGTATTTTTGTATGGCTTGGCAGATTGGAACTGAAGTTACTCTCTCCTGTGAAAGTCACTGTAACTGAGTTCTAGAATCCCTGCAGTATTTCATTTCTCTTTGAGAGATGCAGGGCAACAGCAGCAAAGTAGTTTGAGTCACTCATCTTCTTTTTAAGGCTTTAGTTCACATTCAGCCAAAGAAGTTAAATTAATGTTTGTCTTGTTGTCAGTAAGAGGCACAAAGAGAAATATATCACTTATAACTTCTATCTAGTGAGCAGTTATTGACTTCAAAAGAATGACCAGATCAGACTTAGAAAGCCACTTAGTTCAGTTGTGCAAGGTCCCAGCATCCTAAATTGGCTGCAGTGAGAGAACAGTGGCATAAGGGAAGCATAAAAATTGCAGGGGTTGGAGCAATTTGGTCCTCTCTGTATGTGCTCTGCACAATGTCAAAGTCAGTAAGAGCAACAAAATGTCACAGAGTATATTTGGCCTCTTTTTCAATACTGCAAAATGTATTTAAAAACTGTGGAGGGATTGTGAAGGCTAAAGTTTTGTGTGAGGTTAAAATGGCAAAAGAAGGGTTTGAAGGTAGAGCTGGACATCCTGGATTTTTTTGTAATTTAGTTCACTGACAAAATCCATGAAGAGGATGGAAGGGGATAATGTCGTCTTCTGACAAAACCTCTCCCAATAGGGGTTATCTCTATGGTAATCCCAATTTATCTAGTTCAATAAAGGTGACAAAGAAACCTTCATCGAGTCTGACCTCTACTTGGCCAAATTCAAAGCCAGAAGTCTATTAGGTCCTAGAAAAAGGAGGAAGTTCTCCAGAGAATGCTACAGGGTTTTACAATATGTCATTGGATGGCATCGTATTTTCTGTTTGAATTTATCAGATGTAGTGTGCAGGGAAGATGACAGGCAGCATCATCTCTGCTTTCCCCTTTGCATTAAGTAACAACCAGGTGAGCAACAAGATGTGAGGAGTGAGAAATGGGAAGAAGCCAGCAGAGATGCATGTGAACAGAGGGAGACTACAGCACATCTGCAAGACCATAGTGAGGAGGTGTCCCAGTCATGCCATAGGTAGGCTGGCCAGACTACCTGTCAGCAAATGTCACCCTTGAGTGTCCTGTAGAGATCTCCTTGGGGGAAGGGACCTAGCTCAGCCTCAGTACAGGGTGAGGAAAAAGCAGGATGTTTCTGGTCACCATCTGGGATGGTCTGAGATGGTCTCTGGGGAAGCGTCTGAGCGTGGCCTCACAACACACATTCCTTGTCTCCAGCTCTTCCATAAGAAGTCTTTTGTTCCATCATTGGTCTCTTTTCATGCCAGAATGCAGCATGAATGGTCTAAATGGAGCATCCAGGTATAGGAGAAAGGCAGATGGTTAAATTTTTTTTGGCAAGTTTTTGCTAGGATTTTCTCTTATTTTCAGCTGCTTTTGAGGTGAGAGTCCCATTCTTAGGCAGTTTTTGGATTCTTTATTGATTTGGAAAGGGTTTATCATGGGGAGCTTTTTGGCCCACAGCTCCCTTGTTTTTGAGGGTTATTTATACTTATTTTTCTCTGTGTTTTTTATCTTTTTTTAATTTCAGAGGTGAGTTGAGGGGGGGGTAGGGGAGAAGATTTATTTGTTTGCTTTCTCTTATTTTCAGGAGCCTTTCTTCATCCTGGCAGCTGCTGGTGCAGGTTGTTTATTTATTTCTTGTTCTGTTTTATGTTTGCCCTGGATCCAGACCGTGGTTTTTGGTGCCTTCTGGCAGCTTTTGGGGGCTTCTGCAGCTAACAGCTTCTACAAGTCATTCTTTGATTGGTAGGATTCTGCTTGTTGGCTGTTTTCTGATAGACTGGTTAGTGATGTGAAGAGGCTTCTTTTTTTCTTTTTTTTTTTTTTTTTTTTTTTTTTTTAATCCTCCATCTTCCCACTTCCCCACAAACAGATTTTATAATATGGAAGACACAGGTCAAATTTTCTGCTCTCAGGTTAAGATAATTTTCATTACAATGCCATGACATATTTAAAGTGCGTTTTCCTGAATGTTAACAGGAAAGTCTGAGTTATCTCCATGGTTATTTTTCTCTCTGCTGTGTGCTCATGGCATATCTGAGGAGTCGTTCACTTTCATGCATTGCCATGTTGTGAAGCACTGCAGGTGAAGGACCTCACTTGATTAAGACCTGAAGAAGTTAAAAAAGAAATTAAAACAGTGTCTTACAAAATGTCAGGTAACTTTCTTAATGGATATTTATAATATCTCTGTGAATGCCAGGAAAGAATGAATAAAAGTAGAGGAAATCAGTTAAATCAAGCCTTCGGGTATAAATGCTGATTGTTGTTCCTGAGTATTTAATCATGAGATCTTAACTTTCAATATCAATTTCTGTGGCGAAGGTCTTACAGTAGCTTAATGGGTAAGCTTTTAGCTTATCAGATAAAGTCAGACGTAGCACTGAATTTCATGGTGTGATTTGAGCTGTGGGATGCAGTGGAAATGACTGAAGGCATGGGAACTGTCCTTTGGTGCAAAGAGGGGGATTTGGTTGTCCAGACAGGGTTTCAGTAAGTGTTATTATGGGCAAAGGGGAACACAAAATATAAAGTGGATCCATGGACTAATTTTAGCAGCCCAGTGCTCTGAATTACTTACTCAATGCAGAAAAATACATTCTCAAATGCACTTAAAGTTGTTACACATTTTTTTTTTTTTTTTTGTGATTGTCCCTTTTTGGTGTTATGTGTACACTTCCAATGTCCCTCATTAGCATTCTACCATCTTCTCTGTGAGGAGGAACATGATGGTGACTTTGGAGGTTTCTTCCTCATTTTTTTTTTGGGTCTGCTTGGGTTTCTTTCACGTGTTTCCATATCACAGCATACCTCCTTCTTTCAGGCTGACAGCTGCAGCCCCCAGACCACAATGGGCTACGGTTTGCCTGGCTGTGATGGGGGGAAGGAAATTTTCCCCAGCAGGGTCATCCCCAGAGCTGAAGCTGGTGCAGGGGAGGCAGCAGTCACTGAGCTTGGTACAGATGCTACAACAGAGTAAACCCTGTTCAGGCCAAGACAAGCTCAGACAAATCCTAGACCCTGCAGTATCAGGTCAATACAGAGCCTGTGTCCTTCTACTGCTAATGACACAAATCACATTTACTAGAGTATAATAGATGTTAAGTGCAATTGTAATTTCTGTTCTGAATCTGAGAGACAGACAGGGTAGTAAATATGATATGAGACCTCTGGGAAAGCTAAGCACTACCAGAAAAGTAACAGGAAGCCAGGTGGAATACATGAGACATTTGCCTAAGTTGCTACTTAATATCTCTATATCTGTGTCTAAATCCCACCTATAACACTATAGCTATCAACAAAAGGCTAGGAAACAAAAATAAGCAGAAGACACTACACACTGCAAAAGGCAGGAACAAAGCCTTTAGTCAGAGAGTATAGAGGAGGTTCTAAACAGAACTTAATGAGTACACAAAACTGTGTAGATAATGGAGATATTCAAGGTTTGAGATATAGTCTTAGGCAGATAAGGTTTTGAATAGAACCTTAACTGATTCCTAAAAGATGGGAAAGTGGTTGCATTGTAACAGAAGTGTTTTGAATGGGTAGGGGAGAATTAATGTAAAAGATGCTAAAAAGTAATGGGTTAGGATGGATAATGTATTAATTCCACTAGTAAATTTTGCAAATACAGTTTATGACTGAGCAACACCTAACACCATCTTTGTGCTAATATTCATCCTATACATTTTGGGGTGGGGGAGTGAGAAGTGGGCGAGGAATCCACTTTTTAGCTTAAATCAGGAACTGGAGATGAACTGTTGGCAGCAGCATTGGTAGCTTAGCACAGAGATTCATCAGTATTTGAAAGACATCAGACGGTGTGAGGAAGGTCTAAGTTTCTCCTTCTCATATGCAGTAGGTATGCTTTCCTTGATGGGGAATATCCTGTGCTGAGGAAAAGGAAAGATGTGAATTTATGAAATTAATAAAAGTTACATTTTGTACTCTGTCTCAGTGAAAGTACCAATTTCTGTAAATGTTATTATTCATTCTTAATATCTATTTATATTTGCTACTTTTGCCAATTGCTGTAGTGTCTGTGTATGTTTTATGGAAGGCATGTATTAGTAACAAAGTCTGGAGATTTTTTTTATCTGTATACAGGACCTTGCAATTACAGCATATAAGAAAATCAACTAATGTTCTAGTTAGTGTGAGGAGCTCTTATTTAACAGTCGGTTCTTGTTTCATCCCCATTGACACTTATATTATCTTTCCAAGAAGCTGGCATATAATACTGTCATACATTGTTCTTCCACAATCATCTTAAAAAAAGCAATAATTTCATGATAAAAATAGCACAGTGAGTACTATTATTGCACTCAAATGGTTCTTCACAAACATTCTCCTCTCTTTTTCCACTATTTTCTTTTATTGTGTCAAAATTGTTTTCAGCTCTCCAAGAATTATTATAGCATTGTATAGCTTTTCAAAGAGATGCTCTGACTTTTTCTGTGGGAATGCTGTTTTTAAGTGTTTTAACTACATTGTTGCAGTCAGATATATCCTTTGATAAATAAACTGACTTGACAGTATTGTTCTCTACTGCTATTAAATGGAGCTATATGCTCTCCTAAAATGTCTTCTGTGCAGAAATTGCTATGGATGCTAGTAATCTGGACAGATTGCAATATTGTCTGATCATGCTTCTGGGGAAACTCAGGTAACAGTTTTGGTTTTAAACCAGTTGTTTCTAGCCATTAGAAGCATTTTTTAATACATCACTGTTTGTCCTTGTTACAGTAGTTCACCAGCCTTCTCCTCTGACCACCACCATGGGAAAACTTCCAGTTTATTAGTCTTCATCCAAAGAAACAGTAGCAGTACTAGTCATGAACAAGTAGCAATTTTTCCAGATGACACTATTGCTTCACTTTCATAAGTCAATCTGGGTTCAGAAGGGATTGTTTTTTTGTCAAAATGGTTTCAAATTTCATAGTGCTTAATACTAGAAGTACCCAGCAGAGCCTGTAGGTGAAGAGTGCACAAGAGGTATGAGAAAAAAACTGGAAAAAACCATTCAACTAAATTTTAAATCTGGTTGGTTCTCCCAGTATGTTACACTAAAACTGTGGTATCTGAACTGAAGAAGAGATATGCTTTATACACAAACCCAAGATTTTACTGTAGTTCTAATTGTAATCTTAACAGTCTAAAGTGGTATATGGACCTGCTGGAGCGTGTCCAGAGAAGGGCCACGAGAATGATCCGAGGGCTGGAGCAGCTCTCCTATGAGGACAGACTGAGAGAGTTGGGGCTGTTCAGTCTGGAGAAGAGAAGGCTCCGAGGAGACCTTGTTGTGGCCTTCCAGCATCTTAAAGGGGCCTACAAGAAAGCTGGGGAGGGACTTTTTAGGATATCAGATAGTGACAGGACTAGGGGGAATGGGGCAAAGCTGGAAGTGGGTAGATTCAGACTGGACATGAGAAAGTAGTTCTTCCCCATAAGAGTGGTGAGACCCTGGAATGGGTTGCCCAGGGAGGTGGTTGAGGCCCCATCCCTGGGGGTCTTTAAGGCCAGGCTGGATGAGGCTCTGGGCAGCCTGATCTAGTGGGAGGTGTCCCTGCTCATGGCAGAGGGGTTGGAACTGGGTGATCCTTGTGGTCCCTTCCAACCCTGACAGATTCTGATCTGTTTTAGCAGAGGACTTAATAGTGTTGGCTTGATGGTTGGACTTGATGATCTTGGAGGTCTCTTCCAACCTAAAGGATTCTATGATTCTATTATTCTAGTTACAAAAGTACTAAGACTTATCATGCAAATTATCAAATTATTGAAGTTCAATCGTGGTGGTAATAGTTGTCATCGTTTAACCCCAGCTTGCAACTAAGCAACATACAGATGCTTGTTAATCCCACCTCCACCCTGCCCCCAGCGAGTTGGGGAGAGAATTAGAAGGGTAAAAGTGAGAAAATTTGTGGGCTGAGTTAAAGATAGTTTAATAGGGACAGCAAAAGCTGCTTGTGCAAGCGAGGCAAAACAAGTAATTAATTCACTGCTTCCCATTGGCAGGCAAGTGTTCAGCCATCTCTAGGAAGCGGGGCTCCGTCATGCATAACGGTGACCTGGGAAGACAAATGTCATCACTCCAAATGTCCCCCCCTTCCTTCTTCTGCCCACAGCTTTTTATTGCTAAGCATGACATTGTATGATATGGAATACCCTTTTGGCTGTGCCCCCTCCCAACTTCTTGTGCACCCCCAGCCTATTCACTGAGGAGTTGATGTGAGAGGCAGAGAAGGCCTCGACCCTGTGTAAGCACTACTCAGCAATCACTTAAACATCCCTCTCTTATCAACAGTTTCCAGCATAAATCGGAAACATAGCCACACACTTGCTACTAGAATAAGAACTACCCCAATCAAAATCAGCACAACAGTTTAACAGCTGAAACTGACAGACATTACACTTTCAATGGTTTCATTCGGTGGGGAAGGGTTATGCTGAGGTGCCATCCTGAATCCTTTGCCAAGGGAATGTGGTGAGGGCTTTTTCTTTGCCATCCTTGAGGGGCTCATTCTAGGGGATACTTTTAAGCATTTTCTAACACATTCTGTGCCTTGCTTCTTTTGCATTTCTGCGTTACATCTGCATTTGTTATATAAGGTGGTTTAATTATGTTGGAAGCTTGTCTTTTGTTACTCTTAAAGCCAGTTTCACCCAGCTCCAAATGTATAGTCTCTTCAATGATCAGTAGTTAGTCAGTGATGATTTGTTTATAGCCTCGATCTGTCATCTGGTGTTTATATTTTTCAAAGCCTTTACTGTTATCCAGTGTTTGTATTCCACAATACCACATAATTTATTTTGTGCACAATAAACTATGTCACTAGAATAGTTCTTGTTTTCACTATATGTTTCTCACAGAGCTATATCAGAATTATTAAAACTAGAGACATAATGCCACACAATTATACATGGATAAAAAAAAAAAAAATCAAACAAATTAAATAAAATAGTCTGCTAGAACAAAAACAAACAAACAAACAAAAAAAGTCTTACACTTGCCTGGAACTTTGCTTTAGATAAGTCCAAATAAATCATGCCTGATAAGCCCCAGTCTAGTGGCCTTGCAGTGTTAGGACAAACTCTATGGTTTCTCCTTCAACAATACCATATCCAATGAGCTAAAGGACAGCAAAAGTCAGACATGGGGGACAAACAGTGTTAATATCATTTATAAAACATAATATATTCTTGAATGGAACTTTCTACATTTCACTTCTTTTGAACCATTCAAAGTCAAAATTGCTAACACTGAGAATCAGCTGAGACAGCCACTGTGAAATGATGCCTGGGGATTCTAATAATAAGCTAAAAGGGGTAGGTTGGATTTCGCAGTAAATAGCGGCCTGCTAATGAGGTGCTTATAGTTCTGTATTACAACTCTATTATCAGAGTTGAGAAGTATAGAGGTCTTAAACAGTACTTGCAAAACAAGACTAACTAGAGTAGTACAGAATGTTTCACGTTACAAGTGTTATCTCCCTGAGTAACAACTCCTCTCTCTTGTTCTTTAGCATTTTGTGAACTCTTCACTTGTTTTGTAAGCTACTATGCACAAAGGAGTTTAAATCAAGCTCTGAATGTGAAGGAGCATGAAATATTGGCAATGATCTCTCACATTAGGTCCTGTAGTGGTTCACAAAAGAAAAGGACCAGCATGACAAAAAAAAAAAAAAAAAAAAAAAAACAAACAACAACCCAGTAATAATAAAAAAGAAACAACACCACCACACCACTGGGTGCCTCAACTGTAATACTAATCAAGTATCAGCCTTTTCTGGTGTTGACAGTTACAGGATGAAGTTGTGAGCAGTCGGTGGAAATAAGTTAACCTGCAGTCCTGTTTACATTAGCAGAGTTTACAGTGACCAAGAAGGCAATAGCTTACTCTTCTGGCAAGTTTTTGAGGCAGTGAAAAAGGATACTAACTCCCCAAAGCTCTCTCACTTCATACTTCAAATTGAGAAGCAGGAGTAGTAAGGGAATACAGAATCTAGTGGATGACAGGAAAGCCCAGAGGATTTCTCTGCTTGGCCTGTTAGATGTTTACACCTTTACACATCTGACTAAGAGTGAGACTGAGTGCAAATTCCAAAAATGCAAATACACCCCCAGCCAATAACCCACACTGATCAACACAGCAGCGCCTTTACAGACACCCACATAAACACAACAGCAGTCACATAGATGCCTGATCCTGTTCCTCTCTGGCTGATGGTCTTGATTTTCACTACTGGAACTTGTACACAAGTATTCTGTCTTTATTCACAGATAAATCTGTATTCATGGAATCCTTAATTATTAGTTTGGACCTAAAGTCAAATATCTATTGTCATACCATAGACCACTTACCCAGTTGCAAGCTCAGACCTTGGATCTTTCCAAATGCTGGTCTTCTCACTGGCCAGACCATTTTTAATTCCACTGGCTACTCATGTCCACAAACAATAAAACAGGGGTCATAGCAAATAGTTAGCAATGGAACTTAGGAGAAAGA
>NW_008603364.1:0-13330 GCF_000691845.1 Merops nubicus | reverse complement strand
AGGAATGTGTGGCAGGATTTTCCAGAGAAGCATACTGATGAGAAGCATACTTGTTTACACATGACTACTACATTCTATTGCTATTCCCATCACATGCATTGTAATGTTTCTTTTCTTGCTAGTTAGAAAGTTCTTGTTAAACATCTCCACCGTTGTGCTCAACTGGTTCTTTCAGTGTCCCATCAGTTAGTCACCTGAAAGGTCTCATGGTTGCTATCATCTCTGTTATCTATTGCTCCTTAAAGTTTGTGTTGTTCTGTTTCATTTATTAATTTTCTTGTTTTCTCCTTCTTCTTTATGATGCATAGCTGTTAAGCAGATATCCTTACAAAGCAAGTGTCCTTACATTCTAAACATTTTCAAGGAAGTGTGTGATTGACCCAAGGGAAAAACGTAGATTGGATTCATCTTTGAGATGTGCTCATAAATCTTCCTAAGTCTAGAGCAACATCTTTGGTAGCTTAAATAGCACCAAAAAATCAACTTCAAAGAGTACTTTTCATTTCAGTGAGAATTTTTAATAATCCAGTATATGCATCTGTAGATTTCTCCCCCAGGATAGCTTTAACCTTAGAACGATTAATGTTTTGCATATTCTTTAGGAAACAGAAATTCCCAGCTGTGATCATTTGTCCATTATTTGTGACTTTTCAAAATAAAATACATCTCATGAGCAATATGTGATTCTAGCTATTTATAAGCAGGAAAGAATTTTAAGAGTAATGAGAAAATTTAGAGAGCAAATAAATAAATAAGTTTTTTAACTATCTGGCTTTATGAGTACAAAATCTTACTACAGATAAAAAACTACTAATATAATACTAATAATGAGATCCATCTTGTTAAATCTGTTTTGCAAAAATTAGGCATCTCTGTAAGAAAATTGCACGGGCTCTGCTAGTACTAAATAGAGCAATGGGCACCTTCAAACTATGAATTTTCCCTTCCTGAAATAAATACTTGAATCATTTTCTGGACATCGCAAGGTAGGATTGACATCTAAAGCGGTATGAATTGCACTCTGGAAGTACCAGCCTTTCCCTACTGAAAAAGGGGAGATCTTAGATGACAGGGGTGGAGGACAATCCAGGCAAAAATTGTTTTACTTCATTTTCTGTCTCGGGTGGAATAGGCTGAAGATAATTTTGGCTACTTTGATCGTGATTTGGTGACTGTTCCAGCACAAAGAGATCGCTAAGACATTAAGAAGCAGCACCTTGAAGTGGATCTATATAAAATCTACTATTTCAAAACTCCTATATTCATATGCATGGTTCTCAGTGCAGTCACATACAGAGCTGATTTGAATCAAAGAAATTGTACAATTAAATTAAGTTTAAGAAAATTATATCTAAAGTTGATCTGTACTGATGTATCTAGGATTGTGAATGAGTGCCTGGTGGTGTGGATTGAGCCTACCCAGCTGGCAACAAAACAATCATGCAGCTGCTTGCTCACTCCTATCCTCCTCCAGTGGAATGGGGAGAAAAATTACTGCAAGAGGCTCAAGGGTCAAGACAAAAGATGGGGAGGGCACACTCACCAATTATGGTCGTGGGCAGGAGACAAACTTGACTTGGGGGAACAACATCAATTTAATTTCAACAACCAGATCACCACCAATTTGCCATTTGAATCAGAGCAGGACAGTGAGAACCTCACCGCATCCCTCCCTTCTCCCCTCCTCTCCCACAGCCGTGCTGGGGGCAGGGAACGGGGGCTGCCGTCAGTCCCAGTCTGTTCCATGTTGTTTCTGTTGCTCCTTCCTCCTCGGAGGTGAAGCTCCTCACAGTTCTCCCCTCTGGCAGTCTGACGTCTCTCCCACAGGAGGTGGTCCTCCAACTGATTTGGGTCCTTTTTGCAGGCTGTAATCCTCCTACCAACAGCACAGCCTCCCTCAGAGTCAATGCCTTCTTTCAGAGCAGTCCCCTGCTCCAGCATGGGGGCCTCCTCAGGCTACGGGCAGGATTCTTCTCCACCATTGAACTCTAAGGGCTCCAAGGGCTCAATCTGCCATGTCACCACAGCCCAAAGTGGAGCGGCTGCTCTGGCATGTGGGTCCCCCACCTTCCTCATTGACCTGACTGTCCACATCATGCTCATCTCTTTCACGTCCCACTTTGCCAAAACAATGGAACTCCCAAAACAAAAGAGTGCATTCAATAGGTTTTCCCCTCTTAAGTTTGTTATCACAGAGGCACTGATTGTCTCAGCCTTGGCCAGTGATAGATCTGACTTGGAGCTGGGGGAGCTTTTCAAAGCTTCTTACAGCAACTACACTAGTAGCCCCCTCCTCCACTACCAAACCCCTACCGGGCACAAACCCAGCACACTTAGATAGCACAGAAACATGTCAAGACTGATATTATGAGAGTTTATAACAGCTAAGGACCTGTCTTAACATGTTCATTCCTGTACAAGAACTATTAGTAAAAAGCTCAGGAAGACTTCTGTTTGAGCAAGGATTACATTTCTGTATGTGAAATTTGAGTGCATATCTGGATTATTTTAGCAAGCATCCAAATGGTGGCTTTTCATCAGTCCTGCAAAGACACACACACACACACACACACACACACACACACCCACCCCTGTGCATACTGGTTCCTACTTTATTTCTGTCCACACTACTGGTGTGTGAAGAAATGCATCTAGTTTCCACTTGAGTAGATTAATAAAATAAAGAAAGGAGTGTGTTAGCTCTAATACACTTTGATCAAGGCTTAGCTATTCTGGTTATTTTACTATATTAATTCTAGCCTGATATTCCACATATTAAACTTTCTTATAACACTGTCACATCCCACCAACTGTGATTTAGCAAGTATGTAATTTATCACTTAATAAGAATGCCCATGTTAACCACAGTAGGAGATTTTACTGGCAGTTAAAATCTGCTTTTTCTCTTAGGGAAAATAAAGGTTCTATCCAAGTGGACTGAGAAAGTTTAAGGTCTCTTATAATGAGAATGACCTTAGAAAGAATGGAACTTTTTAATAACAAATGTATAGTATGTGTTGTGGTGGTCCTGACACATTCTGTGAAAATAAAGACCTTTATTGGGCAGATATTTTTATAAATAAAACTGTAGACAAGCTCTGAACCTAGATTTCTTGGACTATGTATGTGACTCCTCTTTTCAACTTGATTTTCTTCTATATGATTATTTTTCCACAGAGCTCTAAAATATTTTAATCATTGAATGATTTATGCTACAAACTAAGAAAGAAAGGAGAAAGCAAAAAGATTACTCCTGTTACCTGAGGTTATAAATCTCTGGAACTCCGATGCTAACTCGATAAGAACAAAACTGTAGATGAATAAATGGAAGAAAGCTATCTAAAATCAAATATACATTCAAGTGTGTTATTTTTTTTTTTCTTTTTGATTCACATTCATTATTCTTTAAAACAGAACTAACATTTCCTGACCACCATGGAGAGCTATAATTTATGTTTACTTCATTCTAAGTGAAATTATACTTCAGAGGTAAATAAACTTGCTTCATTCTTGACAGTACCTTGAAGGAGAATTCAAAAGAAGGGAGAGAAAGAAAAAAAGTAACGTGATATGCCAGCACTGTAGCTTAGGGAAAGCTTCATTGTCAGTGTTCTAAAATTAACAATCAGAGTATCACCCTTGGGAGGGATTTTAGAGAAAATAATCTGAGAAAAGATCTCTCTTGAGAATTCAGTATGTTCTTTGCTGCTGCTTTCTCAAATTCTCTCCGTAGAAACATGCTTCAAAATGCATCAAGAAAATAAATTTTCAGTAGTATTAGTGATAAGACAACTGATTCATATTACTTTGAACCCAAAAGTCATGTGTCTTATAGAGACAACCAGTTTAACACACTAGTGAAGCCACAGTAACAACAAAGATCTATGCCGACCCAACATAGACTCTCACAAATCTCTAAGAGTTCGCACACACACATGCACACAAAAGTCAATGGTTTTCTTCACCTCTATCAATTTTTCAGAATCTAAAAGCAACAGAACTTTTTTTTCTTTATACATATATAGCATACACATTGATTAGGACATCTGCTACATCATCACCAGCATCCACAGTCTTCAGACCAGATGGTTGACCAGACAACAGATAATTCACTATGATGCAGTAGCTTCATTTTTCAGTTTTCTGTAGGTAAATACTGCATCTGAGCTTAATGTGGTAGAAGTTCCAAATTTGTAGCTGATGAAACATGCATTGTACAGTTTCCACCATGATAAGCTTATTATGTGACCTGTCCAACAGCCACATTTTTAGTGTTATTTGAATGTCCTGGTAAAGCTCAATATGAACATTGTTTGAAATACATGATGTAAAGCTTAGAAATATCTGAAATATCTGAAAAAAAAAAAAAAAAGTTTCTTAGTTGAGGAGATTTGTCTATAAGAAGTTACTTCTGAAGCAATGAGGTGATTGGCCCTTGTTAGATAATTATAAATGCTTCCTCTCTGAATTCTCTCTCAGGTTCACAGTAACATCCCTATAGCTATTAACTGCAATTTCAGAAAAGAAATGTATCAAAAGTTTCAATAGCTTGATAGTGAAACAAGAGTGCTGTAAAAGATTCTACTGCCAATAGTTGTTTTCATTTGAATCAAATTTATGTTGTAATCATGGATGATCAAAGGATGTAAGAGGAGCAAAGATTATGGAGTGAAACAACTAAAACTGTATCAGTTTATTTAAGGTACAAGCTTTCTTTATAAATATTGCCACACTGGACTGAAGTGTTGTGTAAATCGTCAGTGTACATATCTAATAGTTCATATAAATTTTCTTGACCATTTCTTTTAACTTCAGCCATGACATTATGAGAAATAGAAGGAAAAAACCCAAAGCAAACACATTGTCTACAGAAGATTTTATTTCACATTGCGTCTTAAATGCCTCGCAGTTTGTTTTTATTTTTTTTATTTTTTTTGTACAGTGTATGCTTAGAGTATAGATTAGTGTGTGAAGAAATTAATTATATATTACCATTTTCTCGGATGGGTTCCTTAGCAGGGTCCTAGCAAGCTCTGAAGAGACTTAGAATCATAGAATAGAACGTCTGGGCTGGAAGGGACCTCCAAAGGTCATCTAGTCCAACCCCTCCCTGCCATAAGCAGGGACATCTCTAACTAGGCCACGCTGCTCAGAGCTTCATGCAGCCTGATCTTGAATGTCCCCATGGATGGGGCCTCCACCACCTGTCTCGGAAACCTATTCCAGTTGTCTATCACCCTCATGCTGAAGAACTTTTCCCTAACATCTAACCTGAATCTACCGTTTTCTAGTTTAAAGCCTTTACACCTCGTCCTGTCACTACAAACCCTTGTGAATAGTCCCTCCCCTGCTTTCTTGTAGGCCCCTACAAGACTTGGTCTTTGTATTAATTACTAGAATTAATTCTTGAGGTAGGGAAATAAATTGAGAATTTCAATAGTTATATAGAAATTTTTGGAAAAGAATATAATTTTACAGTGGATTAAATTTGGCTGGCTGCCAAGTGACCACAGCCGCTCTCTCAGCAGAACTGAGTGGGAGAAAATAAGATGGAAAAACTCAGGATCTAAATTTACACAGAGAGATCACTGGCAAACAGACTTGACTTGGGGAAAATTAAATTTATTGCAAATTTAAAATAAAGACAAAACTAAAACACTCCTCCGCTCCATTTTCCCCATTCTTAACATCATACTTTTGTTCACAACTCCTCTAACTCCTTCTCCTTTCTCCCTCCCTCAAGTGGTGCAGGGGGAATGAGGCATGGGGGGGTTATGGTTATTCATTGTATAACTTGATGACAGTATTTCATGTATACATTCATTGATGCATTGATGAGGCAGCTTTTTTTTTTTTTTTTTTTTTTTTTGACATATGTATATAGGCAATACAGGTAATGTGCAATAGATGTGTAAAATAAGAAAAAAAATCCAACAATTAAATTTGAATGAAATCAAAAGATCTGAGCATCCAAATCTTTATAAACATCACACTGTCACTTGCAAATGAAGATTTCAATTTTCAGAGTAATGTTGGTACAATCAGGATTTTGGATTGCTGTTCTGTTTCCTTAGAAATAATAATTTCAGTTGAATAAAATAATGTTTGTCTTTTTTATTTTGTCTATGAATAGTCCTACTTAAAAGGGAAAAAACATGATACACTGACTTCCAGTAAATTTGAACTTATGATCCAAAAGGCTGGCTGTTAGAGAGTGAAGTATGATAATGATTGAAAATTTATTTGGCACTAGAGACAAATTTTCCCAATAATTTTTTAATGCTTTAAAAAACTCATGTTGTAATGATATGTATATTTAAAATTAATCAGTACTCTTCCTCGTATTTTCTTTGAAATTAAAATGTCCTTAAGAAGTTTGTAGTGTTAATACTGTTCCAGAAGGTCATGCCTCAGTAGCACTTAGGTAAGGACCATGTATTTCACAGGAAACATCTCTAATAATCCTGAAGGTGGTTGAATTATCTAGTTTTCCTTGCTTTTCCTTTCCAAGCTGGCATATGAGCATCGATTAAATGAAGGATAAGGTCCATGTTTGATCGATTTTTCACTTTTTTAATTTAGAAGGTAAAACTTTTTATCACATTTGAAGTTGAGAATTATGGTTGAGATAATAGAGGTCTGATTCTAGTGGAAGTTAAAAAGGAAAAAGTTGCCTCGCAAATGTCAAGGCACCTTGTGGTCCAAGATGATTAAAACTAAACTGTTTGCTATATGAATCCCAAGGTGCTGCTATATCTCAGATTCCATGACATTTAGCCAGTGACTTTTCATAGCTTGTTAATAATGTATAGCAATCCCAGTGTAAATTTGCAGTGACAGAGCTGGCCTGTTACAGTAGTGCAGTTAACTAGATTTATTTTGGACAGAAAATGCAGATTTTAAAAGGAAAAAAATCATGATATATGTCAAAAGGGATTGCACATTCACTATTTGAGCCAAGCCAGTTGCTCAAAAGATGTGTTTTTCACATTGATATATTACTCTCCCTGAAGTCCTAATTACCTGATCAAGAAATATTAACAAATCATTACCTCAATCATCAAGGTTAACACTTATGAAGAAAAATTGGTGTCCCAAACAAATTTCATAGTATGGACTGGTCCATAAAGTTCAATGATTTTAACAGATTGAATGAGTTACAAAGGCAGGTAAAGGCTACAGCATAAATACTTTGAGTATAATTATTGTTAATGATTGCTACTGGATAAACCTAATAAACGTCTGTGTTGTAGGAACCATGTTTTCTCTGAACCTTATAACTCACAGATATACAAATTATTCATAAGCTGTAAAAGGTCATGAGGCAGATGAAGAAAGAGAGTGAGAGAAGAGGAAAAGGGTATAGATAAAAAATAGACTCAAAAGATAAGTTACAAAACAGACTCAAAGAGCAATGAGTTACAACAGAATATGAATTAGAGTCGTAGGGAAAAAATTTGGCTGACATTTGGGTTCTGGGAGATTTTCTCTGAGGCTGAAGGTTTACTCACATAGAATAAGTTTTACTATGACTGCAGCTATAATTGTCATAAATCAAAACTCTTCATTTAATTCTCCTAATAAATCATTGATCAATCACTTCAGTGTTCTTGTAAATGGAGTACTTGTATTAGAAATGTATGCATGCCCTCAGAATGCAGAATAATGTGAAGTAAAACTTTGACAACAGTTATCACCATTGCTTTTTTACATGAGTTTTTAACACAGGACATCTTGGGCTTTTACAAAAACTTCATACAGGAGTTGAAGTTTCTTGTTGGTTTACTCACTTTTTATATGGATATGTGTCAGAATAGTAAAAAAAAAAAAAAATTGGCAATCCCAAAATTGTTAATGAGAAATTCTGATTAAGCTTGAATAACTCCATTTCTGCATTAAATACTTGAACAAGTCTGTGAAGTTCCTTTACCTCTTCTCTGAGAAATCTTTCCAGTACTGATATGGAATTTCTAATTTGTGAAGCGGTTGTATATATTTTATTTGTTTAAAAATTGCAACTTATGTACTTAAATAACAAGTTAGCAAAATAGCTTAGCTTCTTATTTAGCGTAGTTATCACTAGCAGAGCAGTTATGGGGATGTTTCTGATTATTCTACCATTAATTTTGATCAATAATTATTAATGCAAGAGACTACAGACAGCTGAGCTTACACTGAAGTGTGAGTAACTCAGGAAATAAGCAGACATTCAGACAGCTCTTTCTTGAGCTGTGCTTCAATTCATTAATAATTTCCTCTGCTGCTCTTTTAGCTTTAATCTTAAAAAACCAAAATGACTTGCTTTGATGTGAAAACATTGATGTTTTTAAATTTGATCTGACAAGCTCTGTGCTAATGGAAAAATAACTACTTCGTTCTCCAGTGTATTCTATATGAATTCATTACAAGAGGTGTGTGTTTCTACCTAATTATTGATTGATAAAACATAATGTCTACTTAAAACCATTTTAAGGTATCCATTTTTTTTTTTTTAATTTGGTAATGTTCCTTGCTGCATTTGCTATTTTAATTATTTTATTTGATAGAATGAAGAGTCAGAGTGGAGACTTGGGATCAGTCTCATATGTGCAACAGTTTCTGCATTAGGTTGTTCAATGTTATATATAAAGGAAGGATGTTCCTTGTTACTAACAGTTAGCCTAATTCTAATCCACTGTATAGTCAGTTTTGGGGTAGGATGTCCACAGCACTGTGAGAAAGGGCTACTTAAATCAGGTAGATGACATTTTCTCTGACCTTTGATTGATAAAGTGTCAATAACGTTACAATTTCCTGTAGTTCTGTAAAACTATCAATATTATAGCATTAAATGCTTAAACTGTGATTTAAAACCACAGAATCTGTGAATGTTTTTTAGGACCTGATTCATCTTTTCTAAATAGGTCAGCAAGTAAACAACACCCTATTAACTCTGCTGTCTTTCTGTATCTATACAACTTTCTTAGGTTTAAAGGTCAATTCTTCATTATATTAATCGACCTCCCCGTAGACAGCTAAACCCTCATTCTGAATGAGTCATCTTTCTTTTAGCCTGAACTGTGTAGCTAGGCCAGCTTCAAGCTTGCAAATTACTTTTATAAGAAGCCCATTATAGGCCAATTTTCCAGCCCCTTTCCTGCCTGTTTCCTGAGTGATTCTGTATTTTGCATCACTCATTTTAAATGTCCTGGCTGCTTTTTGCAAAAAGGCCTTCAATGCATAACTATTCCCTCTATTGTTACTGAATCAACAAACCACTAAACACTGTAAGGCCGGAACAAAGAGCAGTTTCTATCAGTCCATAGTGAAACATAATGAAAAGCACAGTGAAAACCATCTTAATAAAGCTAGAATGCTATAACCAGCAAAATAAATCTTCCCAACTGTGTCTGGTTTGTGTGGTAAGGTTTTGGGTGCAGGTGTGCTACAGGGATAGCTTCTGTGAGAAGCTGCTAGAACCTTCCCCCATGTCCAGTAGAGCAAATGCCAGCTGGCTCCAAGATAAACCTAACATTGGCCAAGGCCGAGCCCATCAGTGGTGGGGTTATTGAAATAAGTGATATTAAATATGTGATTAAATATGTGATAGCATATTTAAGAAGGGGAACAAAACCTGCTGCAACAGCAGTGGGAGAGAAGAATATGTGACAGAAACAACTACACAGATGCCACAGCAACATAACACTGCTGCTCAGGACACAGGCAGCAGAGATTGCTTACTGCTTTCCAGTTACTCAGTTTTCCCAGGTATCAGCAACTTGCAACATCAAGTATTAGTGAAAAGTACAAACCTTTGAATTTTTTGCTCTATGAGCAAAATAATCTTCAGTGTCATCAAGGCATAACATGACAGTCTCTGGGCGGTGATGACAGATCGTGTTATGGAATCATCTAGTAATAACTCATGCACTTCTCAAGCTGAACAACTCTCCGGAAGCCAAATTTGAAAATTAAACTGTGATAGAAGCATGGCTTCTTTAGAAGAATAGGGCTGGAAGTATCTCTGTCACTCTCAAAACCCTCCAGAGATGTAGGGGTAGAGGTGAGTAAGAGAAAGTCCTGTGGAAGAAGAGGTGGACTAGTACTAGTTACTTGACAGACTGGAAACTGACATTGAGGATGAGGAAATTAGTCTTCTACAAATACAGACAGTCTTTGTCCCAGAGCTTTTTATTTTTAGAGTTTCATGTGGAAGGGAGATAAAAACAGTCATGGCCCTAAATGCAGCATCATTAGGACACTGGCACTTCCTATCTCTGAATGAGGAGTGCCATTGAAACCTCATCACTCAAAGGGCAGGGCCTGACTCTTCTTTTTTGTGTGCTTGTTTGTTTGTTTCTTGGTAGCTTTTTCCTTTTCCCCCAGAAATATGATTTTAAAGCCTATGCTTTACTGTTTAAACTTTACTTCCCTTTACTATTTTTTGAGTGACTCTCTTGTGGTCTAAGACCACTGGTGTTTGGATCTTTGTTCAGCCTGTATTTTCCTACCCTAATTGGTCCCAGCCTCTTGTTCTGTAGTATTTCTTGCTCTTTCTCAAATGTTCCATCCAATTTCTCTTAAGACTTATATTCAGTAAAATGATTATTGACAACACAACTCATCTCACACTCATCATCTATCTTTTGTGTGTTCATACCAGGCAACAGCCTAAATGGCAAGCACAAAGAGGAAATACCTTTAAAATTATCAGTGGACTTTGCTGCTGATTTAAGAGTTTCAGCTTGGAAGTGCCCAAGAAGTTATAGTTAGACCTCGGGACCGTTCTGACTCACAGGTTTCCTATATGGCTTGGGATTACTTCAGATATAACACAGGTCTTACCAGATGAATGGTAAAACTGTCTCAGTATTCCCTGCATCTAGTTGCCCTTTTTTTTCCAGTAGAATATTCTTTCCAATATTTTAGAGGCATTCATCCTTCTGGTCCTCCTGTCCGTACCTGGGAGAAGTCTCTTCATTTTTTTATTTATTTTTTTTTAATATGCTGAGTAGCCATTAGAAAGACAAAGGTATCTGCAGAAAATCATTTGACCTTTCAGTGAACAGAATCATCCTCTGCTCCCCTTATTCCACCAAGCATAGGAGAATACTAGGGTTATTACAGTTAGGTATGTATGAAGTGACGTGGGATGAAACTGGTTCTGAATACAAGGCTTTGATATTTGCTAACAGGATGACTGATTTGTAATGTTTTCTGACCAAAAAGCTATACAGGCAGCCTTATGGCTCACTCATTAAGCCTTATCCATGTTTTTCTCTTACACATTATAATTAGACATTTGAAAAATAGTAGTGTGTTCTTCAGTTTGTACATTTTCCAGGTAGTGTGCCATTGCTGTCATAGGTAGACAACGTAGACTTTGGCAGATCTGTTCTGCTATCATTGTCTTGGTAGATTCTGAATTCCCACTAACTGTAGTGTGTTCTATGTAAAATGAAACAAATATGTCCTAAAAGTCAATGCAGAAATAAACTAAAACATAATTACTAATACACAGTGTAATGATCCTTCAAGAAACATTACACATGCCTGTTCTGTGGTCCATCCTCTTTTGCTTCAGGATCTGGAAGGCTAAGGTAGACACTGGAGATACTTAATTCTAAAGATGTGTTTTGTATTCACACAATGTTGCATCTTGGAGGAATAGGTGACATGACTATTCTGATTTACTCAAAGGTAATTTTTTAACGTATTTATCTTCTTCTAAGAGGGGCATAAAGTTTTATGCTCTTCATTAGAACCAAGACAACATACAAGATGTACACCACCTGGTTGCTTAGAGAAGTTGCTTAATACATTGTATCCTGTGAAATATATCCACATACAACACATCCCAAAAGAGTAAATGTTGTAAATACCATTATGGGGCCCTGTTTTGGAGAATGTATTTGAGTATATCTGTAAAGCTGTACGTATGTATACAGGGATGTGTCCCAATAATGAGATTCATAAGATTTCCAATCTTCAATGGAGAACTTGTGATTCTATTTGGGTCAATTGTATAATTATATGTTGAAATCATACAGAACTGTTTTGGTTTTGATGATCACTTAGGATTTGCAACCAGAAAAATACAGAAGAGTTTTTTCGAGGTTATTAATATTTTATAAGTAGAACGATAATGAAAGCATCATCCCTGAAGGTTAGCTTTAATGCTGTAGTTACATTTAAGGGTGCAACATTTCTCAACAAGTAGTTCTTCAAACAAGACTGCAATTACTTTGCTAAATAAACTGGTTTTGTAGACAGTCTCCAAAGAGTATATTAAGAAAGGTTTGTACTCCCCTCCTTGTTAGAAGCAGTAACTTGTTATTGGGACTATTTCAATTCATTATGATCCAGATGTGAGATTTATGGATGGGTTTTGCCATCATAAATCCCCTAAAAGATCACCATGGATTACCATGTGAAGCTTGGAAGAGTTCCAGTAAAATCCTCCTTAAACCAGAAAGGAATGTATGAGATTGTGTCTTGTTAATGCACACAATTTATACAAATAATTTATACAGAAAGTATATTTTATATGATGGTTATGCATAGTATAATGCTTTGGAATGCTTTTTACTTCAGGTGTCTTGCTGGATTTTCTGGACAATTTTGTGAAATAGAAGTTAATGAGTGTAATTCATCACCTTGTCTACATGGCTCAACCTGTGAAGATCATATCAATGGATACACTTGTAAATGTCAACAAGGTAACTGACATCTGGTCTTAAACAACGATAGTTTTGAGTAATCAGTTTTACTACTGAGAAAATTGGTGAATTATATAAAGTTCTTTCCTTGTATATAACCTATAAAATACAAAAGGATTCACTATCTCTTTGATGAGCTTTCTGAATGAAATCCAAAGAGAATTAACTAGTCTAGTAAGCATGTTAAAAAGACTTAAAACTAAAACCAGCTCAATGAGTCTGAAGAATTATCTAAAGCTAGTTTTACGATGTATGATCTTTACTAATGTAACTTACTGACCAAGCAGTCAAGTAGGCACTGTATTGTGACTAGATAATTTAACTAGTTACAGAATGAGGTTGACTGAAAAGAAATTCTGAATATTTTAACTAACATTTATTATTATTATTATTATTGTTGTTGTTGTTGTTGTTGTTGTTGTTGTTGTTGTTGTTGTTGTTGTTGTTGTTGTTGTCATTCGCTGTTAATCCCCCTCTCCCCCTGCCTCCTCCTGGAGGGAAAGAGAAAGGGAATAAGGGAGAGAGACTTAGTGATTAGAAAAGGAAAATAGCTTTAATAATGCCATTAATAATAATAGTAATAATGGTAATAGTAATAATGATAGTAAAATGCAATATGTACAAATATATAC
>NW_008603363.1:24201-28658 GCF_000691845.1 Merops nubicus | reverse complement strand
GTGGTAGCATTCATCAGGTGGAAATACAACAGCTTCACCACTATTTCTACTTTAGATGACATTAACTTATGAAAGAAACACAGCAAAGTTTTCACATTGCAGTTTCTGAGTCTTATAAGATACCCCAACGGCCTAAGAGCGAACAGGAGGTTTTGAGGACTTGACTTAAAACAGTTATTCCACAGTGAGAAGCCCAGAACCCCAAATGTTATCTGCAGTTTAGTGTCCAAAGATAAAAACCTCCACAGTTTTATCATAGGGAATCAGGTGCAGTTTAAAAAAAAATAAATCCTATTTTGAGTAGATGCCTTAGCAACTAAAAACGTGAGAAGCCAACCAATGCATAATGACAAAAAAAAAGTCTGCACAGTTTACTTGCTCAAGTAGCTGTTGCTTGACCTTTGCTACCCAGACTTGAGCTCTTAGAAGTGGGTGGAAGAATCTGCTGATGACCCTACCATATAAATAGAATTTACGACCCTTTTCTATGCAAGAATTAATTAATACTTATTAAAAAGAAAGCATCATTCAGTCCTATCCATTTTTGGTTGGCAGGTACTTCATCAACAAGCCAAGGGAAAATGTTAAAATATCAGTCTCAAGGTCCTGTATGAACACAGTTGTGGTTAGAAAGACAGAAATAATCATAAAACCATAGCATAGCTTTGGTTGGAAAGGACCTTGAAAGGTCATCTACTCCCACCTCCCTGCAGCGAGCAGGGACATCCTCAACTGGACCAGGTTGCTCAGAGCCCCATCCAACCTGACTTTGAATGTTTTCAGGGATGGGGCTTCTACCATCTATCTAGGCAACCTGTTCCACCATTTCATCTCCCTAAAAATATCCTTCCTCAAATCTAGTCTAAATTTACACTTTTTTAGTTTAAAACCATTAGCCATTGTCCTATCAAGATATTCAGCACATAATTTCTAGTTCAGAAGTCTGAAAGCTCTTCTGCTGAATGGGGCAAAGGTAAAACAGCAACCCAGTGTTAATACGTTAATTCAATAACAGCTTATGTCTGCAAAGTAGTACTGAAGAATTCTGTTCATTCAATTAGTGTGGGAGATTGAAAAGAATCTTTACAATTACATTTTCCTTGTTAGATAGTTATTTAGCAACAACTGGTTTTCACAATAAAAATATCAAAATCAGTTATGGCTAACATTTAGATTGAATACTTTGACAACATAGCTAATGTTACCTTGGAAGATGGTATTGTCTACAAATAAATAGAAAGATGCTGGTGTAAAAAAGACTGTAAGTGCAGAAAAACAATGAATGGCTTCACCATTTCCTTGATGCGTGTTTAGATCTAATTCAGAAGGACATATAGGAATAGACTCACTGTGTGATGAAGTAAATCCAGCCTGAGAAAGTTCTGATTTAATTGACAGCTCCACTCCTGCCAGTCACCCAGCAGGGTGTCAGGTCATAGGGCAGTTGGACAGTTAAAGGCAAGCCAGTACTAGTAAATCTTCAGATGATCCACTGGATGACCAGGGCAAAAGTAGGGTATTGGAGGCAGGGCACTGATGACTGGCAACTCCCAAAAGCAATCGTTTTTGCAAATTAGTCACTTAATGGATGTTATATATGTTGGACAACAAGCAGTGGCCTTCTATTTTCTCTATACTTTGTATTTGCAGAAATGCAAAATGGGATAGGAATCTAATTTATTTTTATCTCTTAGAGGTTATTTATTTCCAGAGCAGCCCAGCTCTTGCCCCATTTTCAGAAAGATGAGCTCAAAACTCAAACTTTGCACCTTTAGATGCATTTCAAAGGCTCAGTCCTTCACTTTTGCCCTCCTATGAGTAATCCCCATGCATACATTTCCTCTTCTATTGATGATAACGGAAGAAACCACAGTGTAAAAGAGTTATTAACATGCTGAAAGATTATGGGATAAAGCCAAGTGACTTCCATCAAAGCAGTCAGAAGAACCCCACTGTGGCCTTGTAATGTTGGAAGGCACAACAAAGCAGAACAATTTCAGACCAGTAATTCAGCCACTGACCTTTATAACATTTGTCTTCTTCCCCTTTCCTGTTCCATTTGCCTTTTAAAATGCAAATCATTTAGTATTTGCTGTGGGATTTTATAAAATTTTGCACAATGGCTGGGCTGCCATGCACAGATGAAATATACATGAGCTGGTGGACATGCAGACAGCCTGTGCTTCCCTACAATCCATGCACGTGCTGTAAAAACCTACATAGGCATGAATCCCATGGACTGCCTGAATGGGCTGATCAAACGTGCACAAAGTTTGGTGGCTCCTCAGGATGTTCAGGTACTAGATGGTTATTTGGTGCACACGTAATATGCCAAACATGTTCTTGTCATGCTTTATCTACCACACAGGAGCAGACCACCATGCAGAGTGCATGATGATTCTTGGACGAGATGCACTCATCACACATGCTCATAAGTCTGCACAGAATCAAGAGATATGTCCAGGTTTGTGTTACTTGGAAATCCTGGACAAGTGTGAAAATGTATAGAATTATTCACAGAAAAAATGTTCCATAGGAAGAAGATGCTCATAGATATCCACAGGTACAATGGCCTGGATGATGGGAGTCCTGGTCAACTGGGATCTACAGCTACTAGTAAGTAGATGAATAGCCTTTAACACCCTAGGGTGGTGAATCACAAACAAGTTACAGCTATAATCCAGTCTGTTCTTGATATTTACATCTAGAGAAGACGGAAGTAGTCTTCAGGGTAATTCTTTCATCTTATTTTCATTTGGATTGTCTACAGATATTATTTACTTCTATTAGTAACGGTCTGCAGAACTTGCTGCCTGTACTGGTATCACTGCAGTGTTGCTGGAGGCACAGAACAGAATATCTGGTAGTAATTGGCTCTCATGACTCCTAATTTAAGTGATTTATCACCTAGCTTGCCAAAAAGACCAATCAATTAAATACCATAAAGCACAATCACCTTTTTCCTCTGTTACTGTTCTTGCAGGAAAAAAAAAATATTGACAGGATTGTTTCAGTGCTCACTCCAGTCTCAGGACTCTTCAGGCCAGAGAGCTTCATGGATGCCGGCAATGCAGCGCCCTCTTCCTGAGCTTCATCCTGCACTGCAGCCCATTACATCACCCAGATGCAAGCAAACGTGTATCCAAACAGCCCTGCACTCCTCCCCCAGGAGAGTGCCCCCTCACATAGGCTCTGCAGCCTTCTCTGCAGGATCCCCCAGGGGTGAGTGGCCAGAGCACCGTGGATTCAGGAAAAGATTTAACCATGAGTGTAACCTCAGGCCTGCAAGTGAAATCAATGATGCTGCTCCTGAAATGAAGCATGCACATAGGTGCCTTGCCAAATCAGGGCCTGAAAAAAATTTCAGATACCTAGTCTTTAAAACAGTGTGATGCCTCGTTTTCCCATGGCTGGCTTTCCTCTCCTCTCCTCTCATAAATACGTCTAGGTACTAAATATTTAGGGATCCTGTGCTTTGCAAAATGCAAAACCAGACGCAGAGCTGCTGAAACCACATGGGGAGCACCAGTAGGGGACAACACTCAAATATGGGTTTAAAATGTGCTAATTCAAAGGCCTGACAAAAGAAAGAAAAAATTATGGAAAGCTCAGTATCAGCAAACAACCTGTGAGTGCAGCCTAGGAAGCAAACCATATCCTGGGCTGCATCAAGAGAACTGTGGCCAGCAGGTCAAGGGGGTACTGTGTTCAGCTCTGGAGCCCCCAACAGAAGGAGGATATGGACCTGCCTGAGTGGGTCCAGAGGAGGGCCACAGAGATGATCAACAGGCTGGAACACCTGCCCTACAAGAACAGGCTGAGAGAGTTGGGGTTGTTCAGCGTGGAAAAGAGAAGGCTCTAGGGAGACCTTCCTTACTGCAGCCTTGCAATATCAGAAGGGGGCCTATGAGAAAGCTGGGGAGGGACTTCCTACAATGGTTTGTAGTGATAGGACTAGGACTGATGGGTTCTGACAGGAAGAAGGCAGATTTAGATTAGAAAGTAGCAGGAAGTTCTTCACTATGAGGGTGGTGATACTGGAATAGGTTGCCCAGGGAAGTTGTGGATGCTCCATCACTGGAGATGTTCAAGACCAGGCTGGATAGGACCTTGTGCAACCTGGTCTAGTGGGAGGTGTCCCTGCAGTTGGGGATGGGTAAAGAAATAGCTCCCAGTAAAATAGTAGGAAGAAGTACCAGCATGTTGCCAAACTTGCTTGTTTTTTTTTTTTTTTTTAGCAAATGGATGGCCACAAGTGCTGGCCACAACACTACAAGCAAACTCAAGAAAACTTCTCTGGCACCACAATCTAAGTTTTAAACCTGCCCTGTTTTTGTAAGCTGATGGCAAATTTCATGCGGATTTCAAGGGGTGCTGGGTCAGACTATGGGTGGAGAGGATTCACCTTTTTACAGTGCTCCAAATTTTGAAGTCCAGGCCCCACTCTCACTGTGGCT
>NW_008603363.1:0-24170 GCF_000691845.1 Merops nubicus | reverse complement strand
TGGACACTGCATGTTGCCCAGCCACTCCAGTATGCCAAGTTGTCATTTTCCAAACACAGGACAAAAGCTGAGCCTAAGCAAACCGGACAAATGCATTTTCCCAGCTCCCTTTGCAGGATCAGGGAGCTACAGCTAAGGTTGCATTAGTGTTTCTGTTATAAAGTCCTACTTTTGAAGCTTCAATCATTTGTATTTAAGACATCCTCACCAAGTGGCAATTTGGCACAAAGGGATGAAAACTTTGAGAAAAAAAAAACAGCTCTTGCACTAAATTCAGGAATAAAGGTCTCACTGATTTCAACTACATGGAACAAGGCCCAGAATTAGCTGCTTCTCTGAGGTAGCTTCAGATCCCCCATAGGGCTGAAGTATTCATTTTTCCTAACATAATTTTTACTTCTTTTCTGAGCACTTGAGTGATATCCCTGTTTTTGCAGAGCAAGCAGAAGGTTTACGGCCTGGCTAATGAGGCTTTTACACAAATTCCAGGAGCCATATCTCCTTGCTATATGAAAGATGCACAGCTTTGGCTGCAACTTGAGGTGTGCCTGCAAGTCCACCAGTATTGGCATCAACACCTCTCAGCACCAAGGACTATTAGATATCATATATGCACATGATCTTAATGACAGCACCAAGGAAACAGATACAAGTTCTTCAAACACTTCAAAAAGGTGCCAACATTTTTTTTTTCCCTTATATTTTTAATGTGCAGATTTCACTGGAGAGGGACTTGTCTCAGACACTGTGGAGCTCTAGCTTGGATGAACGCCTGAGGTTATCATGACACTCCAGCCACCACTGCAGATGCAACATGATACGGAGGTGCACAAACTCCCAGTAGCCACTAAAAAGAGAGCAGAAGAGCCTCTCTGCCCAACAACTTGGTTCTCAGGTAGGCTTGAAGGTTATACCAAGTTTCATGCTTCAACAGCTACAGGTAATCACTGCAAAAAATTCATGCCCAGGAATGATGACTGATTGCTTTCTGCAAGCACAAGCTACAAAAACTTAGGCTGCTGTGTAGACTGGAGGTATTAAAAAAGCTCCTATGAGTCTTCCACTACCTTCCCCATGTGGTACTATTTACCAACAGTAAGTACTAGAGACCTCTCATCAGCTATGTGCAAAGATGTTCTAAGCTGCCAACATTCATGTGTCTGTGGTCATTTACACAACCCTAGCTGGGCTGCTAATCCATTTCTTCAGCTCTGAAATACAGCAATTCAAATCTTGTCTTCAGATGCAGCCCTTCTCTGCATCCACTTCAGAATCTGACCCAAGGTATTACACAACTAACTGCTAGTTGGACAGCTCGGACATCCTGTAGCTAAGTAAAAAAAAAAAAAAAAAAAAAATCTGTCTTAAACTATGCCATATTTTCAGTTGTTTTCTTACCTTCTCTGTCACCCCCTTGAAAAGACTGATGAAAACCAAAAATTCCTTAGGAGTATTGATCTAAGCAAGCAAATTGTCATTCTATTAATTAATCTTATTTTTATTTATGCACTGTTTCAGACAGCCTAGATACTCCTGGAAAGAAAAGACATTGAAATAATTCTCATTTATATCAGAATGTGCCATTAGCTGGAAGGGTCTGCTTTACTTGAAACCTTATCCCTCTGATTTCAATCAAATCATCAAAAGAAACAGCATATGCCTCCTTCAGAATAGCTGTTTCTTATTATAATATTCAGTTACAAGTAAATCAGCAGAAGTTGCATTGCATGTATGTCATAAAGACAATCAGCTCCAGCACTTGGTCTGACCTCAGAACATCACTGAGCAGGGGAGTGTCAACCACTTTTTCCTCTACTAAGCAGAGCCGCCAAGCTCTTTAAATAGCACAAAAATTGCTGCAGTGGGACTTTGATTCCAACATATAAAGGAATGACGTAGTCAAGGCAGAAGTCACATTGCATAATAGGACTTTTATTGTAGGTCACAGCCAGTGTGTGCTAGTTTCCTGGGTACAGTGGCAGGCCTTGCTGCTTGTTTTAATTGTACTTGGGATTTTGCATGCATGCTTAAATCTAGCCAGACCAAATATATATATCTGATTCCTCATCAAAATGGATATATGATACATGGTCATACACCTGAAGGCAAGCATACAGGACATAGAACCAAATGTTCACAGGGCAGTCTACAGAATACATGGCAGGCTAAAGGTGAAACATAAGAAGTTAGTAATCACTGCAAATTAAACCTGTTAGCAAGGTGAGCATACCAAGAAGCTGCAGGCACCCATACTCAACACCCTGAACTACCTTGTCAGGTGCTGAGGCAGTAACAAACCTTACCCTACTCCTTATACATCCCTGGCCATTTTGTTGTGGCTGCTGCTGGTTTCACCCGAAGTCTCATAATTAAATTACCTGCTTGGGTTTGGACATCTCTGTAATACTTTTACCTGTACCACTTGTTGGTTCTGGGTTCCAATTCAATCTCTTTCATGCATGAAAGAGCTATCTCTTCTCTGATTGAAGAGATTGTCTCTTTGAAGAGGACAAGTGCTGCTGGCCTGAACTTCTGGGTTTCACAACCACATAAACTGAGCAGCTGACACAAAATGCTGACATAATAAAAAGACTCATTAAGGAGAAACAGTATGAAAATCACTTTTTATTAATTTTAAAACAAAAGAATTTCTGCATTTGCTTATCCAATACAAATTATTTCCCCCGTGGTCAGTTCCAGGATTAGCACTTACAGATATTTTACATCATCATATTGGATCACATTTAATCACTGCAATATATAAAAATCAAGTTCTGAGAGTTAAAAAGAGGAATGAATCAAAATCGGTGACAAGACTCAACATTACCCGAGGGGACACAGCAGCTCTGTCACCTCGGCAGCCTGACGCTTGCTCATGAGTTGCATCACTCTATGGATTTGATCTTTTTGCACTTCTTACCCCTCCTGAGGACATCACCTTTCTGGACTGCAGCATTCACAGTGCAACGTGGCTATTCCCACACACAGAGCAAGTAGTGGCACCTCTACGCAGACGGAGATACTCCTACCCACGCCAAATGCCATCTTCCTGCAGCAGAGAGCAGAGACATTCCTCTGCCCAGCACTGCCCCTGCCCTTGTGCCAGACCCGCACCGCAGCCCCACAACTAATAAGCCAAGCTCCTTCCAACAGACTGAACTGTAGGCCAGGATCCCCTGCCAATCCAGTCCTCTTCTTCCTTGAGGCCTCCACCTGCCTTCCACTAGTTAACTAACACTTAATGTCAATGGAATAACAGACAATCAAGCAATTAAACCCCAAATCAGTGCCAGAATTTTTTCTGTTTACCTAAGCAACAACAAAGAACCTCCCAGTGATTTTAAGAACAGACCTAAATGACTTTTAAACTCTGAGCTCTAAGTCTGATTGGCAGATTTAACAGACGAAAGCAGATAGTTGGCATCACAAAGCAACCGCACAAGTTACACATTAAGCTCCAGCCTAACACTTTTTTTCGTTTTGTGCTGGAGAGAGATTTTGGGTTGTTTGTTGGTTTATATTTTTTTTCTTCTTTTGTTGTTACTGTTGGTGGTTTTTTTTTTTTTAGATCTTTATAATCAGAACCATTTAAAATCTATCAATCCTGGAAAGCTCACTAATAAATCAGTCCTGTTTTCAGCCTACAGGGATGATAGTGTCTTTGAAAAGAGCAAAGTTTCAGACAAAAATCCAATACTGTTTTTTCCTGCAAGCACCATAAGTCCCAGTTAACAAAACCAAAAGCAACAGACAGAAACACAGCCCTTGACTAAGTCTGCATTTTTCATACACTACTTCTACACATAGTAGAAGCTGAAAAGGCAACCTGTAAAATTATGAAGTGACTACCAATGCCTGATGATGCCAATTAGCACTTTTTCAGAACAAGATGCTTCGTTCTGGTCCATACAGGACAAAGTCTCTAAAAAGTAGAGTACTGGTGGTCAGTTAAAAATGAATCTACTATAACTGCCAACTGCCAAAGACTTCTATGTTTCAGTCAGCATAAAACTCTCATCTTACTTCCTTTATCCACAACATCTAAGATTTTAATTCTCACATCTTGATGGGTATGACTAAGTACATAATTATATCACCAGTGTTTCTGTGTAACCTGCTAAAAGGCCTGGCACACATTCACATGTGTCTTTTTCATTTTATAATTACTTAATTTCACCACTTAAAAATTCCTCTAATAGCAGTTCTAAAGTCCCACTTTGTTCCAATGCTTATGCAAATCAGAGCTGTACCAGTTGCACTTCTAGAAACCAGTTTAGTTTTGCTTAACACACTGCCTTGCACCACCATTATCTTCATCTTCTACTACAGGTTAGAACGAGTCAGCCATGGAAATTCCTAGAAGAAAAACAAACAGAATAAAAATGGTATCAGAATGGATAAACAGTAACAGGACCAGGATTCAAATATGTATCAATTATCAGATGGCATCTACAGGAAATAGACTGCTCAAAACCATTTAATCTCATTTTGTCAGGAATGAAAATGAACAATCATAAATTCTGGTAGCAGTCAAAGACACTCTGTGCCAATAGGAGCCAATGGGAAAAAAAAAAACAACAAATGGAAACCCAAACCAAAAACCAAGGAGAGCAGATGGCACAGCATAAAATCACCCATCCTCTTGTCTCCAAGACCTAAAGACAATCTTTCTGCCTTGCAACTATCTCTGCCTTCTGTGCAGTTTAAGTGGTACTTTCTGTGATTTCAGAGGCTTGCCCACATGAAGTTTGCAGAAAAAGGAAGGAAAACATACATACCTGTTTCTTTCTCTCAGACTGTGGATCAATCATCACATTTATCAGAGAAGGTGTCTGCTTGTCAGTCAGGCTTGCTTTCAGAGCATTCTGCAGTTCTTCTGGCGTTTTAACAAAATATCCTTTTCCTCCAAAGGCAGACATAATTTCCTCATAGTGTGAATTTGGCAGGAGAGAAACAGGAGGTGCACTGTAATGAAATGGAAAACCTCCAATGAAGGCAGATAAGAATTGCCAGACTGACCAATTTAATGACTCCAACACTGGTTTTAAAGTGAAAGATGGTTATTATGCTGACTTGATAAATTCTTCTGGGCTGGAAGAACTGCGTTTACTATACCACTTAAGCTATGTTTATAAAGTAGCATACTCATTTTCATCTTCTGGAGACATTCCTGAGCAAAGGTTTAACCTAGTTCTCTTGGTACAGAGATCTCAGCTGCAGAAGCAGAAGCCCAGTGTAAACTCAGAACACAACTCTTGGGTAACTTTGGAGATTATCATGACTTTAGAGGTCAGCCCACTACTAACTCTGTACTGTGTGGCCTGAACTCCTGCAGGAACCAGAGACAACTAAGAGAGTCATCTCTGTGCTGCATTGTTGTGTAAACAGTAGTCTGTAATTAGGTTGGTTAATTGCTTTTGGTAACTGGTTCTTACTTAAGCCAATATAGCCTAGCAGTAAGTTCACTTTATGAAAAACTTCCATCTGGAAAAAAAGCAAGCATAAAAAGTAAACAGAATGAACATTTTGGTCACTTCTTCCTTAAGTAAGAGGATATACTTTGAAGACTCTTACCATGTAGCAGGTTCCCCAAACTTTAACATCTCCTTCCAGGCAACTGCATCCAAACCAGTGTAAATCCCATTGTTGTTTACGATAATAATCAGGATTGGCAAGTTGTATCTACAAAAAGATGCATTTAGAAGAATTCTGAAATACTTGCACCTCTCTGTAAGGTGTTAAAAGTGTTATTTTCATCAAAAGTAAAAGGAAAATTTTTAAAAAACCAACAAAACTTCCACTTGAAACACGATCTACTCATCACTGTTAACACATTATGTCACAATACCATAAAAATTACCATTTTTTTTGGGCTTGTTTTTTATGTGCATTTAAGAGTACCCCACGTAACTGCAGTACCCTTGGCCTTCTAGTTAAAATTGATCCTGGGAAGATATAAAGAGGATCTTGAGCAAAACACACTCACCTGCAAATAGTCTCCACCTCCATCCCAGAAAATCCAAAAGCACTATCTCCTTCTATGCAGATGACTCTCTTTTCAGGGGTTCGGTCTTGAGCCACCATTGCTGCTGCTACAGCAAATCCCAGCCCGACTCCCATCGTTCCAAAAGTACCTGCATCAAGCCTCAAGGGGAGAATACAGAATTACTATCCCTCTAATTCTACTCAAAGTTTTAAATTAATCGATGGTGAGCTTACTTTTAATAATCTGTCATGTGCTATTAAAATTCTATTTCATAAACAATAGGTATAAAGAGATATCAGATGTATAGATTATTATATTCAAACATTTGATAAGACTGCAAATGTTTTAAGTGCTATAAACATACTGCAACTCTGATTAAAATTAAGAACTCTTATACACTAGCTGTACTACAGCACAGAACTACTCTTGTATGCTTTTAGCTTGCATAGTAACAGTATTTCAAAAACATTCAATTACTGTTGAGATAGACAGACTACATGAAATCTTTCTATATTAATTCCTTGAAAAAGAAACTAGAAGTCTGAAAGCCATCGTTTAAATAATGCAGTTCAAATTTCTGTTCAACTTTTGAAATCAAATTGAAAGCTGTAATTAAGTTAGATAATTTCAGCTGGAAGCACATAATGGATACAAAAGTACATAAAGAACTAGATTATTCCAGGGTTAACTTCTCAAATTCACTTTCAGATAAGTGCAATGCAATCTGAAAAGGCAAACATTAACATTACTGTGCCCTTATTTTAAATAAGGAGGGAAAAAAAGCAAACTTCTCCCAACTTTATTGGAAGTATGTGGGGTTTTTTTTGGTAGATTAGTTGGTTTTTTGTTTACAAAGAAGTATGTAGGTTCAATTTAGGACTTCAGTCCTACTTTCACAAGGCACCAGCTTCACAGTCAGATTGGAATTTTCACCAGTCAGAACTCACTTTTTCCCCCTATCCAAGACACAGCACTAAATCCCTACATGTGTTTAAACCAGATTACACATAATAATTAAAGTGATATACCAACACTTCCAAATTTGAGTGCCTACATTTTAGGCATGCAGGTTTACATGGAAGTGTATACAACCTTGTTTTCAAAATGAATTGATTCTTAAGTTTTCCCCATTTCTGAGTGTGTTTCCAACCAAACCTCTTTGTACCAATTCTTTTCAACATAAGAATCCCACAGATTGTTTTTCTTTTAACTCAGTATTTACCACAGACCCTGAGCACAGAAATAAACATCTAGATCAGGGAATTCAAAATGATGCTTTTCACTCACTTTCCACAGAAGCGTGATAAACTATAAACATCCTGTTGCAGAGCACACAGACAAGTTGTAGAGAATTGTTAAAATCTGTGACAGGACATCAGTGTATGAGTGGAAAACTTCCCTTAAGCCCTCTCCCAACGTACTGAATTTTTATATTTTATTTAGAACCTTTAAGGAGAATTACAAACATTCCAGGCCACCATACTTCTCAGCTAAATGAAAACATATATAGATAGATTAAGCCTGTTGATTCAGCACAACAAAGAAAATACCACACCTTTGACGGGGATGGTAATTTGGAAGCATAGTGCGCCCAATGTCCATGGTGTTTGCTCCCTCACTTACTAAGATGCAGTCCTTGGGTATCAGTTCTCTGATGTGATGAAAGACTGTGTAATAATTCATAGGTAAGGATTCCTGTAATGCTAATCCCTTAAAAATAAGAGATATTAGTGACTCCTATGCATAGAATTTATAAGATGCAGAATTGAGACATGTAAATAATAATGATGGAAATATAAATGCACTCTGCTAGGTAAAGCTGAGATATTTGCTCTTCTATGCACTACATCAAGGTCACTCCTCTGTTTATCCTGGTGAGACAATGTACTTATCAGAGGCTCGCTCACTTCAGAAACCCTTGGATGGCCTACCATTAACAGGAGGTTACTAAGACTCAGTTTACACTGAGAGGCTTTGTGAAATTTTTTCTGCACATAATTTTGACTATTGATAACCCTAAGTGAGCTGTCATCTGTGTGCTGGGAGGTAGTTCAAAAGAGTGATCTGCTTGAATGAATTTATTTTAAATCTCAGTATTGGAAACAGACATCTGAACTTGCAGAATACGAGCTACAAGAAGCTAGGCATATGGCAAGCATCTGTGGTCTTCTGGCCTTAACAGCTACTTCTTTTTAATGTAGATTATACTACCCCCAGCATTGCTAAATAGCACAATTACAGAAGAAAACTAAGAATGCACTTTTATATGCACTCTGCGTGGAGTACTTGGAGGTACTTGAAGTTCCTGACCATTGCTTAGAAGTCACTGCCTGTAATACGGTGGCTTGGGCTGTAGGCTTCTACTACTGACTTTAAGAACCCAATCCCAAAGTTCAGTGACTTCCACACAGTTTGAATGTATAAAAAAACCCTAGAGTATTTAACTTAGAGTTCACAATCCTGATGAGAGTAAGCCTATAGCAGAATGGTATAAATTTTCAAAGCCTGGGTGACATGACTGTCAGAAGTAATTGAGGAGCTTGCACATAGACCAGTGATTAAAACTGACTATGCATCGGTACCTGTTAAAGCGAGAAACCTCCTCTTCTCTTTAGTGTAACAGTACCTTTGATCTTTCCTCATTGTTCCTTATTTTCTCTCTCAGCCTCTTCCACCACTCAGAATTAGAAGGATATTTCAATGGTCTTTTGCTGAATTCTTCTAAAAGCTGGAACAACATTGAAATGTTGCAGATTTCTTTCAATGTACTTGAAAAGCATCAGGAACATTAGTAATAATGTCATCAAGAAAGGCCCTACCACAATCACAGTAATGCTAATCAGAATCTTCAACATTTAAGGTGGGAAAAGACTGGATGCACAGTGTCAATATGTTGCCTGAAAAATGTCTTTCCTTGAACAAAATTTTTTGTTTGTTTTTGTTTTTAATTTTTTTTTTTTGCTTTTTGTTTTTTTTTTTTTTTTTTTTTTTTAGAATGGCAACTTACTGTATATGTATTAGGGGAAATTAAGGTCAAAAAAACCAGGAGGACATCTGACATTACCTTACCTGCTTAGTCACAGCATTTATGTCACCTAATAAAGTTGCAGCTGGCCTCACATTATTCCCCAGCTCTTCTGCACAAATATCAACCTGTATTTCCAACAGAAAGACCAAAATTAATTCGAGAATGTTAAAGAGAATTTTTTCTCAGTTCAAGTGAGGAACATTGTCCTACAGGTTACTTCTGGCTCTACAGGTTACTTCTTCTGCCTTTCACTGAAATGACATCAGGACATACTTTATTCAAAGTAAAATCCTATGGTACACACCCATCTTAATAGAACTTCGTATCATTAAAGTTGACTGCTTGCTTCTTTCAAGCTCTTGCAGACCTTATTAGAACATGAAGGTTGAAAGCAGTGATTTTTGTGACAAGTATATGAGAACTAAAAATCCAGGGCTAGGTTGAAGTCCATGCAAAGCAGTAATTTTCTTACTGAAAAAAGTTTGTGTATAGAATTTGGCTAGTATGAAGAAACTGAAAAGTAAATTGCAACCACTGAAGAAACTTCCTTCCTTTATCACAGATGTACCAGACCACTAAGGTTACATGGAATAGCAACATACAACCAGGTTACACAGACTATGAACTGAATTGGTGTTTTAATACCAACCCTTGACAGTGAAAAAAAATTAACTGAAGCAAGATGAAAAAATAGTTTTCTTCACATTCTTTAGAATAACAAAACATAAAAGATATGTTGTTTCGTATGTCAAAAGGAAATCTAGCTAAAAAATTATGTTATTCTTCTGGAAAAGATATAAAGTTGGGAACCTTAGATCATGTTCCAGATCACTGAGGCAGGCTAGTCAGCACACTGAATCAAGTACTACTCTTTGATCACAGACACTAGGGAGGGCATTTTAATGTAATGACTTGTCTTTCCAAGAGCTGGCAGATTACCAAATACATTTACTAATTAAATAGCCTTTCCTCCTCTTCTTTTCAACATTTCTGAGTAACTGAGCTCTTACAATGACTGACTCGATCTGAAAGTAATCTTATTTTTAAAAAAAAAAAAAAACAAAACAAAACTGAGAGAATAATTGGTATGAAAGGTTTCACAATTTCAAGACAATCTGCCTTCAGTCCTGGGAACTGCAGTGGTCCAAAGATCACACAAGTATCATGAGTCTAACCCAGTATTAGTCAGCTACATAAAAGCATGTGCCCTCCTCATTACAGCAGCACCAAGTCCTTGATAGCTGTAACAATTGCTGTAACAATTTTTAGAAAAAATAAGGAAGTAATTAAAGAAATCAGAAGTATTTCTGGAGAATGACCATAACAACCTGCTGTACTGCACTGTCCATAAGGCAGTATTTGCCACATGAAGTACACTAGCAAAATAATCTACAATAACTGCTCTGGGCAATGCTAAAACACAGAGGGTTTCCTTCAAGTGGTAATAATTTTCCTGCTTACCTGAATAACCTTTACATCTTGTCGAAACCTAGGTGGAAGACCAAAATGCAAAATCCAATTCAACCTTGCACCAAGCAAGATGATTACATCAGCATGCTGTAATGCCCTAATAAAGGGAAATAAGAGGAATAAGGACGAATTATTATTCAATTTAATAGTGTTCTAAAAATTAGAAGTAATCCTAACTACCACAGCAAACCCCAGAATATACATATAATCCTTGCTTTCTCTAAGATGCTTGCTTAGCCCCAAAACCCTGTGTACTTTTACATAAATTGTCAAGCCATCTTGACTTTACTAACTCAAAAAGAAAATTAGTAACTATTTTTCTAATACAGTTTTTGGAAAAGGAATGGTTATACCAGGAGACAAGTAAGATGCTGCAGTGATGATGAAGTTGAAGTAAATGACTCAGTACTGTGACACTGGCAACAGTGGGTGCCAAAATTAAGACTGTTGTGTACTCAGTTTAGGCTCCTGTTAATTTACTTTCAGCTGGGTAGACAACATTTTGTATATTCTTTTATTCTCTGTTTTTCTTAATACCATGCTTAATAGTGATAAAGATGCTCAACAAGGGACAATATTTTAATTTCAAAGTATATAAATGCTACCTCTGCATCTACCATGCAGGGACAGCAGACAGCAAAACTTCAGTTGCAACATATGCATTTTAAGCTTCCATTTATGATGTTAAAATAAAAAGCTGGTATTTTGTCTAGTCCACTAAGTTAAATGTTTCACAAACTGTTTGCCACTTTCATTTTATGTTATGCAATAAATACTACTTGCCATAGGTTTCACAGTTACAGAATATTAGCTCTTAGATATGAGTGTCTTCCTGGCTAGTATTCTAAGCATTGTCAAAAGCGATCCACCTCAATCTGTTCTTCCTTTCCAAGCAAGATCTTCAGTACTCTAAAGTGAGGTGAAAAATGTGATTGAAAAATTTGGGTTGCATGCATTTTGTCTTCCCTGGCATCTGTAGACCACCACAACTCCTAGCTGTTTCTCAGATGTTAGAATTAGAAGCCTTGCTTTATATTTACATTGATCTTGCTGCAGCTACACAATTTGGATGGTTATCAGGAACTACTCCTTTTGCCATTGGTGTAGGCAAAAAAGGCAATCCACAAAGGTCCACCAGCTTTCTGATGTTGTTTTCAGCATGTGAATAAGCAGCACCTGAATGAAATGAAAGAGACTGCTTAATAATAAAGAAACCTACCGTATTCACTTGAACTTCAATTCACCTGATTACATTAGCAGCAGAAAGAGTACTACTTCCCAATATGAAAGCTGCCTGTTATTTTTCATCCTGGAGAACTCAAAACATAATATGCTAAACTACAGGTATTTGGGTTCAAATTTCCTGTATTTTTGAAAAAAATAAAAATAAAAATTAAGACTTCAGCTGAACTATTCAGCTATTTCTGTGAAGCAGGGCAGGGAAACCCAGGAGATGTTTTTTATCTAAAAATGACAGTTTTGAGTGGGTGAAGTTTGGTATTATGGGACAGAGACTTCTGCAGCAGCAACAAGAGATGATCCTTGTGTTGTGTCATGCCATTTCATTTTTTTGCTTGCCCTCTGCATGATGATGTACCATGCGCTCCTTAACAACCTGCCCAAACAGGTCTACCTTAAGCCTTTAATGAAAAATAAAAGAGAAGATCAAAGAAGACCTTGTAAAGATATGTGCTTGTGCATGCATTCACTATCTTAAATCCTGAAGAATATACTTCTGTATTTCTTCAAAAAAGTCTGCTAACAACAATATATAGCAGAAAGTTCAGGTATATTTGTTAAGAAGATTCTCAGTTGTTGACATCAACAAAACACACGTTGGTGCATTTTTGAGTTTTCTACCTTTCATTTTCAAAAGAACACCCTTTTGTTCATGTGTATCAAACCAGAGAGAGCAAAAATCACCTCTCCTGATCCACCTTCTGTCTACTATTTCATTACCTATCAATGAGATCCATGTCACCTCAATCATTTCACTCCCTGTTTAACATAGAACCTCTCTCCAAGATACAGATTGTTTCCACATCTGCAGGAAAACAGCCAGGATGAACCAAGTTGGTTATATACGTTCCGTTCCTCGGAAACCTGTCTCTTCAACAGAAACGCCACTGCAGTGACTAAAATTCCACAAGGAGGGATAAAGTAAGTGAACCAGCACAGAGAATTATTATCCTCTACCTTCAGGGAGACCTCTATTTCAGGAATTAAAATACATTGGCAGAGTACAACGGGAAGTCTGTAAAACAGGAGTAACAGCAACACCTGACATGCTGCTTCATGTGTCCATGCAGGTAGGCTGGCTCTTCAGTCAGTCCAAACGGAAAAATGACCTTTGGTTATTCTGTTTCTTCCTATCCTTGATGGCCAGAGCATCAGACAGAGAATACAACTTCTGTATTGTAAAAGAATTTGTTTGAATTTTGGAGGCAATCTCTTGGTGTTGGTTCTAGGTTTAAGACAAGAGTTGCCTGATTTTTTCTACTTAAACTTGTATCTATCAATTGAATTTTCTTTTAAACAAGATGAAAAAGACAACAGTTACACAACAGAGCTGACTTTAACATCAAATTCCACAGAAGTCTGGTTGGTTGGTTTTAATGGAGAGTGAAAAGGAGATGGCTAACACTTATGGAATAGAGAAATCACTTGGGTGGTTGCTCTTTTTCCAAACTCATACTTGTTCAGAGCTGCAGTAAAGCTTGCTACCTTTGCCAATGATTAGCAGGGGCTGTCTGGAACGAGCGATGATAGACACTGCTGCAGATACAGCAGAGTGTTCAGCTGTGCAGATGGGAGGTGGCAGGCAGCATCCCAGGCACCTGCAAGTCAAGGAAAGCGAAAGAAGCTCTTAAAAAAATTCAAAACAAGAAATGCTGAAAGATAAAACCTATTGTTTAGCATAAAGCCACTGGCTACACACTATATTATTCACAGTGTTTATCAGAACAGGCTGTGTTTTTTTAAAACACGCTTTGAAGTTTTTCTTGCATGTTTCTTTAATGTTGTAGGTAGTGTTGCTCCAGATTTACAAAGTGACATCATTGTTATTTTCACTGTATTAAATCATTCCTTTTTGCCCATTTCATTACAAACTATAATCTATGTCACATGTTATGATGGAACACTACACTTAGAGCCTGGATTTTTAGTATCGTTTCAGCTTTGTGGTAAATTATTAAAGCCATTGCTTGTTTATCTTTTTCTTTGTTTTATATTTTATAGGAAAATACAGAAGTAACTTAAACCTAAAATTTATTCTATTCAGTGACTTGAAAAATAATGAATATAATCTTTACGCACTTGACAGAGCTCTTATTCACCTGAAGATTCACAAAATCCCCAGGTATGTCAATATAGCAGGAACCTGGACGACCATACATACTGGTTCTTACAGCCTAGAAAACAGATCATCTCAGTTTTAACCACTGTTTGGCAGGATTTAAAAAATCCTTATGTCTAAAAAGCAATAAAATCTTTCTGTGGGCAGAGAAAGAACATGCTATTTCATATTGCTAAACCATAACAAGGTAAACTCCCATGGCTGGATTTATACCAGTAAATTCAAGTTTCAACAGCTATTTACATCTTCCCTCATATGCTTGTTGAAGCTTTTCAGTAGATGCAGTTTGAGCCTGTAAATTCTTAATCTATCAGACAACTTCATTATCAGCTGTTGCATCCGTAAATACCAAATTAAACTTTCATGCTGAATTCTATTTAAAGTAGCACAAGCAGAGAAAAAACAAGACAACCAGTGCCTCTACTTTCTTTTACTTTTGATTCCAGTTCTTGTATTACAGGTAGATGCTCTGCTGTATTTGCACTTCTGAAAACACCATCATTGCATGCAGAATTTAGGGTGACATGGCTAAGGTGTTGCTACAGCAATAGCAAGACGTTTGTAACCCTTTCTGAAGCATTGAGATCAGGATGTGTTTTTCTCTTCTATTCTCTCAAAAAAAGCCACCAAAACAATAACCAAACTCAAAATCTAAACACAATCATCTCCACACCATCCTCACCCTCTCCAAATCTCCTTCACATGTTATGCGTGGCATAAGAGTTGAAGTTTGTAGTGTAACATTTCTAGGTACAGTAGATCTCTCTAGAAGCATTTCCTTCACAAAAAAATTCCAGCTCTAACGAAAAATGGTGTAGGGATCAGTAAGCATCAGATTGGACCAGAATCTATTTCTAACGTGTTCTATAGAAAAAACCTCCCTGGTTGTTAATTGGCTCAATCAACCACCACCTGAGATCTACAGGATCAAACTATTTACAGTAACAACTATACAAAAAATAAACCCTCAAAACTTATAAAGGAGGAGAAAGTTACTTGACATTCTGGTGCTGATTTAGTATTTTTCATACCTTTTCAATAACAGCAGGACACACTTCTAGGCTGCTTGGCCGGACAGACAGTTTGTTGTACAGCCTACCAGCTTCAACCTGAATAAACGCATATAACCGTCAAATTGATTTATCCAAATTTGCTCATTTCCATCTCATTGCAGCATGAATAAAATCAAAGAAATGCCTAATGGTAGGCAACAAGCAGAAAACTCCCACATAGGAAAATGTAGTTCCGCAGCTGGTGGAAACTGTCAAAGCCATACTCATTTCCCTGAGTACTTAAGAATTTTTTTTCCCCCAGTGATACTTCTTTTCTTGGAAAGTTTATTTTGCTTGCTTTCATCTCAGAATAGAGAGAAAAAGGTGATTTATACCAGCTGAGCACCTAAAACAGAGGATGAATTATAACATGAGTATGGACAAACATATTCCAGGTAATCTGCTGTATTTATGCAATGTCAACTTTAAAACAGTAGATGGAGCAAATCAACAGCATTCTAAGATCTGTTTGGAAATGTCAGCCTTTGAGACTGTCACACCTACACTAATAAAGAAACAACACTGATTATTTAACTGAAACCTTTCTGCAGAAAGTTGTGTGTCTGTGTACCTGTGGGAATTCTTGGAAAGCTCCCATGGTTTCCTGGTTTCTGTCAGAAGAGCCTCCAATAACAATCAAAGGCCTAGAAAAGTATATAAAAAACAAACAAACAAAAACCAAAAACCACCTTAAGCACACACTTTTTTTTTTTTTTATAACTGCAATCACATCTGTAAACTCTCCTGATGCTCAAATGCTACTGCTCTTGGGATATTGTGCACCTCTAGCATCCACAGATCTCAATGGGAATAGAACGTGACCAGCACAATGCAGGGGTGGATACTAAATATCAGCATGTCAATGGGCGTAGACTTCCTAGAAGTTTTTGGGTCACTACTTTCAGGACAGTCTTGTCATATTAAGTGATCTGCACCTAGTATAAAAATTCTAAACCCAAGTCATACTGTAAATACATAGCAATTTTCATTGATGTTTGATAACGAGTGACAAGATGGTTTGAGAGGAATGACGACAGCTAATCTAAAAAGCTAAAATGTATTAAGATGTTTATTTATAAGAGGCATTATAACACACACAAACACTAGACCAAAGTAACACAGTAAGAAGCAATCTTTACAAAAAGATGACATTTCCTTTGTATACAGTTTGGAACACAGCAGAAGCAACCATCTGACAGCACTTCTCCCTGCATTCAATTTTTAATAAAAACCCCAAAGAGATGAAAAAAATATGAACATGCCTACAAGCAGTCTTGTTCTTAAATTTGTTCACGGCTACATGAGAAAGGCAGCATTAGTTTACAATATGGGTTACACACTGTTTTTAAGCCATGTTTGTAAGTCCTAGTCATGGCAGCCCAGTGAAGTCCCCACTGACTGGAAAAGGGGAAACACAAGCCCCATTCTCAAAAAAGGGAAAAAGGGAAGAGCCGGGCAACTACAGGCCAGTCAGTCTCACCTCTGTGCCCAGCAAGATCATGGAGCAGATCCTCCTGAAAGCTCTGCTAAGGTACATGGAAAATGAGGAGGTCACTGGTGGCAACAAACATGGCTTCACCAATGGCAAATCGTGCCTGACAAATGTGATGGTCTTTTATGATGGAGTTACAGCACTGGTGGATAAGGGGAGAGCAACCAACACCATCGACCTCTACTTGTGCAAAGTACTCAACACTATCCTGCATGACAACTGGTCGCTAAACTGGAGAGACATGAACTGGACAGAGAGACCACATGGTGGATAAGGAATTAGCTGGACCCTACAGAGTCAACAGCTCGACGTCCAAGTGGAGTCCTGTGACAAGTGGTGTTCCTTAGGGATTGGTACTTGGACCAGTGCTGTTTAACATCTGTCAGCGACACAGACCTAACCCTAACCCAATCCCAAGCACAAATACAGGCTGGGCAATGAGTGGATTGCAAACAGTCCTGAGGAGAAAAGATTTGGGGGTGCTGGTTGATGAAAAACTCAACATAAGCCAACAATGCACAAGTGAAGCCCAAGAAGCCAACCATGTCCTAGGCTGCACAAAAAGAAGCATGGCCAGCAGGTTTAGAGAGGTGATTCTCCCCCTCTTCTCTGTTCTTGTGAGACCCCACCCAGAGTACTGCATCCAGCTCTGGAGCCCCCAACACAAGAAGGGCGTGGACCTGCTTGAGTGAGTCCAGAGGAGGGCCACAAAGATGATCAGAGGGCTGGAACACTGCTCCTACAAGGATGGCCTGAGAGAGAAAAGGTTATTTAGCCTGGAGAAGAGAAGGCTTCAGGGAGATCTTATCATGGCTGTCCAGTATGTGAAGGGGGCTTACAAGAAAGCTGGGGAGGGACCCTTTACAAGGGCTTGCAGTGATAGGATGAAAGGCAATGTGTTCCAACTGGAAGAAGGGAGATTTAGATTGGGAATCAGGAAAAAAATTCTTTCTATGAGGGTGGTGAGACAGTGCAACAGGTTGCCCATGGAAGTTGTGGATGTTCCATCACTGAAAGTGTTCAAGACCAGGTTGGGCAGGGCCTTCCACAGCCTGGTCTATGGGGGCTCAGGACTAGATGATCTTTCAGGTCCCTTGCAACCCAACCCACTCTGATTCCACAGGAGCACATTTTTATTACCATTCCCACAAAATACAATACATTATTTTCCTGCAGTGAATGAAAACTGGTCTTTTATTCAGTTTGCGGGTCAAACTCCTTAAAATGCTAAATGCCCACTCAATTAAAGAAAGTTGTTTTATTAATCTTCTCATTCATCCACACTGAACTGAAATATTGGGTCAATAGCTTTCTAGGCTTTTTGTCCTAAACCATTTCCTTTCCTTGTCTTTCCTTTGAGGGCATATATCTATACAATACATTAAGATGAAGTATCTACAGTGTGCTCAACGCATAATCCTAAATTTAATCACTCCTAAGGTTTGGGGATGTGTAGCTAGATTAAAGCTTCATAATCAGGCCATTTCTCTGTGAAAAATCAAAAAAGTTCTAATCCCCTGACATAGTGAGATGAGAACTTCAGGTTGTATCTTGACCTGTATGAAAAATCCTTATTGAAAAATATATTTGGTATATGCTCTGGGTGTTTTATTCTGCAGATTCTCCCCCCTCAACAAAATGGCAATGACTACCCATGGATAACTACCCTTTCAGTGACAAACCTGATGTTCTTTTCACTTAACTTTATCCAATTTATTTAGAAGTTTTAATAAACAAAATAGCTACTACTACTACAGAATACTGAAATATAGTTAAGAAAATGATCTATTCTTAAAGCTAACTCCAACACCTATATCTTGAAAAGATCTGGTTCTGCTTTTAAAGTTCAAATAATTGTAACCAGAAAGAAGTTTTTCTCCCACTGAAGTCATTGTACTATTGTCACAATACTGTAGACATTTTAAAATGGTGTTTTATAAGCATATAAGCAGTGCTTATAAAGTAAGTGAAAACTAACAGAGAGGCAAGAAGAACATTGACTACAATGAAACTAATGGACTTATGGACTTGCAGGATAAGAACTTCAGTAAACTGATAAGTATTTCAGCTGCAGCTGCAGATAAAGAGCATGGTTTCATCACTCTATTGACACTGAGATCCTACCAACTATCACAAACCCTTCTTTGGGGGGTATTCTCACAACCAAATTGAGATACAAAACCTTTTGCTTACAATGAGGCAGAAGAGAAGAAAGCAGCAGAGTAGGTAATTTTTAACATTAAATATCAAAAGGTTTTACCCTTGGAAATGCAGTTTAGCACAGCCCAAGTAGCCACCTAGTTGGCTTGATTTACACATCCAAGAGCTCACAGTGACAAGCTTCCAGGGCACATCAAAGGCTCTTCTACTTAACCAACTTGTGCTTGGGCAATAAAATCTAAAAGCATAACTGGTAGAAAGGGGTCCTACTAGATAGCTTGACTTCCTTCCAGTTGATGTAGAAGAGGTTTCTTTCACCTGGAAGTGACTGAAGCTGAGTGGAATCAGAAGACTGGGTCTCTGGGCTCACGGAGGACAATGGAGACTGATCTTTAATGACTACCACTTAGAGTTACTTACAGTCAGAACCAGCAGGGTCAGTTCAACTATTAGCTTGCTCTCCTGAGAAATGAGCCAAAGCCCAGCCATGGCAGCATGTTAACAACGCAAGGTGTAGTGTCATGGAATTGCACGAGATCCATGAGATAGAGGAGAGTGAACCTTGCCTTTCAAATTGGTCTTTTCACATCACTTCCTCCCAGGGGATGGTATAGAGCAGGAGACAACACCTTGTTGCCACAGAAGGAGGAAGACCTCTCTAACTTCTGGTCCCAGCTGCATAATCCACTCCCTCACCTAGAGCTTGGGGCTTGCCTGATTGCAGAGTGAGCCAATGTACATCACTTATGATGATGCTATTTACTTACTTTTGTTGGGTTGGCTTTTTGCCAGAATAATGAACTGAATGTGACTGTTGGGGAAGACAAGTGTCAAGAGAGCCAGCAGCAGGAGTATGTGGTCAAGTGAAAAGTGTGGAGATTATATGGGCCCACATCCCTCTTTGAGGCAGACTTCATTAGACTGGTGTAACCAAACCCCTCAATGTGTGTTATATTTTCATCTGCTTTCCCTTGCAACACTCCTTCCCTGTAGTGCCTGCCCAAGGATTCAACCAGATGTCTAGTGAAACAGGCTAGAAAGCTTATTAGTTAACTAACCCCTAGAAAAAATCCCTAGTCTTCCTCTCCAAAACACAGTACCCTCTCTCACAATGGTAATGCCAGCCAAAAGTAAACATGAAAGCACATTTGAGTGCCTACTAATAAAGGAGCCAAGGAAAATTAGTTTCATTAGATTCAACTCAGGTTTACAAATGTTTACTTCTCTCCTTTTGGGACATGGTAGGCAAAAGGCAAGCCTGAGGAGACCAATAAAAACAAACAAATAAACCAACCAACCAAACAAATCAGTGGGCAAACACAGTGGTTTGGTCAGTGCAAACCAATCTTCTTACTATATTGTAAAATCTTCTCCCAAAAAAGATGTCACTTTCTTCACCTTCTGCCAGGAGTACAAGTTTATGTGAGGTCAAGTCAGATAAACAGACCTTACCTCGGAGAAAAGAAAGTCTGTGAGAAAATAGAAATGTCTCCTGCAAATCCATAAGCAAGTGCCATGAATGCTTTTTTAACTCAAATCCATGACTGTTCAAAAGCAAGGTCTTCATATAATTTTTTTTTTAACCTAATGCTACAGAGGGACAATAAAACTTTAGTCAATAACTCTTTTTTTTTTTTCAAAGAATTTGAACATTAAAGTGTTTTTTATTTTTCAAAGTGTGAGAGACTGGATTTGTTAGTGCTCCTATTATCCAGCTTCCCTTGCCCCTCAGCCACTGCTGATCTAATGCTCTAGATCATTTGGTATTACCAGAGCTTCTACCCAAAATACCTCATACAGTTTCTGAACAGCTTTCAGTGGCAGACCAGTTAAATTTGCCATGTCTCCATGAAGGCTTGTGGGAGTAAATGCAACCACTCTGTGCATCATTTAATTCCATAATGAATTACTGCTCTAGATATCCACATAGGGAGCCAATACAGATTTTAAAAATGCAGTTGTCAAATGTTCACATAGAAAGAGTAATTAAATTTAAATTTAGGAAAAACCTCTAAGGCTCTACAGGGTCAATACGGCACTACATTGACTTCATTTTCAAACGCACCTGTACAAGCAGGTATACTGACAGATTTTCCAATATATGCATAATGAGGTAGGATAAAAACAAGAATTTTATCCAAGAGAATGCAAAAAAATGGAATGAAATTACTTTTAGGGTTGATAAGTGAAGACTTCCCTTCTCATTACCCACAAGAAAGAAGAGAAAGTCCTATACTATAATACTGTGGGGTTCAACATCTGCAAAAAATAACGGCAAACAATTATTAGAAACTTAAAGAGAAAATGTAGATAAATTACCAGCAGTTTATGGTTGCATTTGCCATCCCACCAAGGGCATGCAAAAAGCCTGGGCCGGACACTACAAGACATACTCCTGGTCTAGGAGGGAAAAAAAAAGTAGTTTTGGTTACTAAGGTCACCAAAACGCATGAATGGCAAAAGATTTGTATAAAGGAGTAAAGACAGACAAGGGAATCAGAAATCATTTAGCTAGATCAGCCCAATTAAAATTGAACAGTTGTTACATGCCATCCACACAAACGTCTGTAACATATGTAGGCTCATCATAACACAGCCCCTCACTTCTTTTATCCCATTTACTCCATTATCTAGCATTTATATGGAATTTAGTATGCCAGATTATTATACTTGCAGTTTTCTCAACTCCACTTCAGCACTAGATAAAAGTGAAGAAAGCTCACAAAGTAAGAGGTGCGTCCGATTAAACACAAATTTCATTACAGCTTAATTCAGGCAGGGGCACTTACTATTCCAGGTGATAAAATAAAAACATTATTGACTACTGAGCATTCCTTATCCTTATTTGCAGACTCTTTACATATCGAGGTGGGGGAGGGAAGGTATTATCAGCATTCTTCCAGAGGATTATTCAAAGAAAGAAAAGCTACAGACCTGTGTAACAGGTGTCACACTAGCAGACAGAATAAGGAATGATCACCTGCACCACTGGGTCTGCATTTGTGAGCAAGCAGACATCAGATGTTTACTTCAGAAAAGGATCCATGGGATAACCAGGAAGGAAACCTCAAGCCACACGCCACAGAATGCTTCCCAAAGACATGAAGAGCAAAATGCAATAAAAGAGGAAAAGCCAGCTCTTTTGTGTTAGGAGAAGCACAGGAGAGACTGGGAAGCATATGGTCAGTCTCTGTATTGATAAGGTTTTTGCTGAACAGTACACCCAGATGATGAGCCTGAGGCATAGCAGGTCCACCAAACTGCAACAACCAACAGTGGCACGACTTCTGCCCCTCAGACCAACAGTGTGAAGATACTATTCAGACAGTAAAAAGGAACAAAAATTAAGTTATAAGATGGACAATATTATACAAACTTAAGCAACTCCTTGCTCCTGTCTTAAATCATAGCAACAGAAATATAGCATTTATTCACAGTTATTTTAAAACTTCTGTTCCATTCTACATGACCTACATCTGCACAAAAACCATCCAGCTCCAAACAGAAAAATGTTCCTAGCTATTATTGAATCTACTACAGTTAATATTATAAGTTATATTAATATAGAATGTACCTGCCAGTCAAATATCCAACAGCAGATGCAGCATAACAAGCCTATTGAAAATATCGAAGTTAATTACACAATTATTATTATATATACACATTTCATGACATCTTGTACATAATTTTCAACAAAATAATGAAAATAAGATAGTACAGACTTTTCCCTGATCATCAGAGCTTAAATGTAAGTAAAAGCACCCCTCTGCCTTTCCCATTATAAGGTGTGTTCATGAAAGTTTACGTGAAAAATCTCAAGACTCCTCTCCACATTTCAGACCCCTGTTGTTAAAGAATATTACATTACTAACATTTGAGATTCAAAAAAAAAGACCAACCAACCACATAAAGAAAACCCCTAAAGCCAGGGAAGCAGAATGAACAGAATAGCGCAACAAGCTTCTGCCTTCCACTGCCTTCTGGACTAACATGGAAGAGGGATCTGCAAGAGAACAGCTACAAAGAGAAATCCAGCCATTGCTGGAATGACTCTCTGTATTTCAGAAATTAGGCAAAAGTTTGAAATCACATGCTGGAGAGATTCATTAGGAGATCAGGGGCTGCCTTTAACGAGCTGAGCCACTGAAGCTCTTTTCACTCCATTTCTGATGCCACACTTACCATTAGCTACTTTGACAGTTTAAAGAAAAATCATGTTTTGAATAATTTTCACAAAAAAGCAGCGCCTACAATGTGTTAGCACAGTTTATCAGTAATATTATTACAGAGTACATTTTTAAGTTGCCCCTGTAGTAATATGAAACATTCAGATAAAAATTTTACCTGGTAAAAAGACAATACGTTATCACATAGATACAGAAGCTTACAGGTGACCCAAGAACTCCAAAGGATTCACACATGTGACGCTGCCAACTCCCTCCTACTCTCATGCTTTTGTCTGGAATTCAGCAAGTTCTAACACTTAATGGAAAAAACTAACTTTGCTAAATTTTTTTTCCCCATTTTTTTTTAAAATTAAGCTTCTGGCCTTACTGCCTTCCCCTTTTATTTTTAAATAGAGATTTTGGGTTTTAATTTTGAATACTACTGTGGTAAGAAGAATAAGACCCCCAACAGGAGAAAGGCATATAAAAAAGAAAAAAAAAAAAGTTGCAACTCCCTCATGAGAAAACCAATGAGCACTTAAAAACAGAAGGGGGGGGTGTGGTAAAGAAACACCCAACCCAATCTGCCAATGCACTCCCTTATTCTGGAATTATAGTAATTGCTTCTCTCCAAGTTCTTTAAAGTAACATTCCTTTGCTAAGGAAAGGTAAATTAATTTCATTCTGTTGTAAAACAATTAAAATAAAGAATTGGTCCTGCCATATATATATATATATATATATATGCACACTTACGGATTGTTCATTTCTCATTCCTACATATTTTATTCCAGCTGCTTGGGCTGCAATTGCGATTTCAGTGACTGGAATACCAACAACACCAAACATGTATTCAATATGCTAAAAAGAAAAAAATGTTAAATCAGAATTGTTTCCAAAATACAGCTTTAATAAGCACATGTCAAACACAGTCATAATAGCTACATAGGGGGTCTCAAAATAAGTTGTAACAACATATATATTAACATAAAACCTTACAGGCCACCGTTGAAACATACACAACGCCAGCTGGTGTTTGCAGCTCAGTCCTCAATGGCTGTGAAAGCACTAGTTTTGGAGGCCTACAAACAGTGGAACAATGGTTCACCCCAGCTCCTTAGTGTACATTTGTTTAGCACTTTTTAATAACCACTCCTTACTCGGTATGTCTCTTTAACATTGTTTTCCTGTTTCTCAGTATGTCAGCTTCCCCTTCTCTGCAAATCCCTTGTACTGTTTTACGCTTTTAAAGAAAATTAATACCAAAAAGGCCCCTAGAAACAGCTGGGATAATACCACACCTGGTGAAACTTAAGAGATAAATAAAGACTGCTAATTTTTATTACAACTGAACCACCTTTTCGTGTGCCACAGGCCAAACAGAAAGTCTGCTGTTAAGACTAGCGCCAGTTGAGCCACCACCTCAAGTGCAGAGACAACGAGCAGCTTTGGCAACTG
>NW_008603362.1:0-26183 GCF_000691845.1 Merops nubicus | reverse complement strand
AGCCTTTTGTTGCCCAAACCTCACACCTTTCCTTTCAATACTTCTCCTGAACATCCAGTTTTCTTAGTTGCACACTCTAATCCTTGCTTTTTTTTCCCAAGACAGCCTTTTGTTGCCCAAACCTCACACCATTCCTTTCAATACTTCTGAACATTCAGTTTTCTTAGTTGCATACTCTAATTCTTGCTTTTTTTTTTTTCCCCAAGCAGAATCATTCTTCATAAAACTGAAGATATTTTTATCTTTACACACTACATGTATCTTCCTGTCTCTAGACAGCCTGAGAAATGGTTTCCTTCAAAAAGTTCTCACATAAAAGTGTCTCCTGTTCTTATTTGAATACCTCCTCCTGCATTTTTCCAAGATTCATGAACCTCAGTACTACATATTATTTAATCATTGAGGGACTGTTATCTGAACTTGAAGAGGGCACAGGATGGTACACAGAATTCCTAAAAAAACCTGATCAAAGGGCCAATCATGAGAGGTTGGCAGCTGGACCTCACACTCATGAACACAGGAGGACTAGTCAGAAATGTGAAGGTCAGGGTGATGGCAGTTGCCATGGGAAGGCAGAGTTCAGGGCCCTGAAAAGAGGCAGGATCATAACCTTGGGCTTCAGGAGAGCAGATTTTACAGAGTCCAGGGACCTGCTTAAAGGAAACTCATGGCATACAGCCTTGGAAAGGAGAATGGTCCAGGACATCTGGGTGATGTTCAAGGATCACCTTCAAGCTCAAGAATGGTTCACCCTTCACGAAGAAGAAATCAAGCAAAGGTAGCAGGGATCTGCATGTGTGGAAAAGGAGCTTCTGAAGAAAATTAACATAAGAAGGAAGCATATTGGATGTTGAAGCTGGGACAGGTGACTTGTGGAAATATAGAGATGGTTTGATCATGAGGGAACGGGGTTGGGAAAGCCAAGATCCACAACCAAGATCATGCCTGAGCAGCCTGCCAGCCCTGTACGATAAGATGACTGGCTTGGGGGGTGAAGGAGGAGTAGTGTTTATCTCCAATTTACCAAGGCTTTTGGCACTGGCTCCCATAATGTCCTCATGAAGTACAGGTCAGACAAGAGTTCAGCAAGTTGGACAGAAAACTGGCTGAACTGCTCAAATGGTTGTGCACAAAATGCAGCTGGAGACCAATCACTGGTGCCCCCAGGATTGATGGTGGGTCCAAAGCTGTTTCACCTCTTTATGAGTGACCTGGATGATGGGACAGAGTGGACATCATCAGGCTTGCAGGCAGTTCAAAACTGGAAGAGTGGCTGATACACCAGAGGGTTATCAGAGGTCCAGCCCCCCTGCCAGATAATGCAGTCAACTACAGCAGTGCACAAGGAAAACCAAGGAGTTGGCCTGAACTGTGAAGATTTTGCTCATATTGATGTAGGTTTATTACACCATGTGCATACCTGAAGCATCCTTGAAGGTCATGAGTCATTCCCCAGCAAGGTCTGTGCAATAAACTCATATTATCATTTAAGAGGAGTTTTCTTTCACCTCTTTACTTTGGCAGAAGGTGTATACACACTGAGAGTACATCAGAGTATCCCTGGTCCAAGCCTAGCCCTAGCAAGTGCAAGTGCACTGCTTCATCATAGTCCTTTCTGTGTGTGTATACACACTGAGAGTACATCAGAGCTGCAGTAGAGCCTGGTCCAAGCCTAGCCCTAGCAAGTGCAAGTGCACTGCTTCATCATAGTCCTTTCTGTGTCACCTTCCCCAACCCCAGGTGCAGAAAGTTAAATGCTCCTGACAGAGCTTCTAGAATACCACAAGATGGACATCTCTTAGATAGAGATCCAAGGCAGGAGAGGTTGCCTTGGGGAATGAGCTCCTCAGAGACAGAACAGTAGGACAGATATTGTGGAGCACTCTCAGCAGCCTCCTGACCCAACCTCCAGCTTCACTGTGGAAGGGACAGGCTCAATTCCTGTCTGGTTGATGCTCTGTAATGTGTTTTTTAGCCAAGACTGTGACACATTTAGAAGCACAAGGTTTGTTGTTCCTTTGCATTTCTCTTAGCAGTACTAAGCTACACTGGTAACAGACTCTCTACAGCTAATCAGGTTGTACTTCAGTGCCAGGATTTACCTTGAAGTTGCCAAGATAGTTGAAAGCAGGTATTGAAAAGCAGAGTGTATGCTCAGAGTGGATGTGTCTGCTCAGGCAGAGCAGTAGATGATCTGTTAAATGAATGACAAAAGGTGCTTGAAGAGAAAACAACAAATAATTCATGAGAAAAGGCAACAAGAGCCAGTGAAGATAACTGTAGTCAAAGGTTTCTTGAAACAGATACCACCTTAATGTTTTAGCTACATCATATTTCACCCACCTTTGGTTTAGGAAGAGCTAAGAACCACACAGAAACAACAGTGCTCTTCAAGATGTGAGAGGTCCCAGAAATCCACAGACAGTGAGGGGTTTAACTGGCAGGAGATCCCTAGGACAGCAGCTTTATCATTTCCTCAGCCCCTCTCTGTTTCACTCACTTCTCAACAAGACGTTTCCTGCTCTTTGCCCCTTTGCACTCCTGCTCCTGTCAAGTTGTAACATCATTCATCTTCTGCAGAGCCACTTCTCCCTTGCTTAAATTTCTGGCAGGCAGTTTAACTCAGGGCTGTTGCACTGACTTAAACACACTACTACAGGATCTTAAGCCAGAGAAGTGTCTTACCCTGCATATAAAATTTCAAGTTCAGTATTGAAAATAAACAGAAACCTTCTCTGGGAGATATTCCATTAGGAACAGCTCCAGTTCAAACCTTTTTATTGAAATAATATTACTATACATCAAATATTCACTGCCTCTGCAATTGTGCCCTGAATGATAGATTTGAAAATAAAGTTGATTTCTAAGGTGAAACATTTCTTGGAAGTCCAAAGGAAGTTTGTATGGGATAGGGCATCACCAGCTTCACTGGTATCCATTTAAAAGCCTATCATTTATCCCCAAACCAACATTTTACAGCTTTATTTAGATACACCCTTCACACATCAAGACAATGCAATTTTCCTGCAAAATTAGATGTTCTTAAGTTAATTGCAGAGGAGCAATTTGGGGAGGACAAGGCAGTGGCACGCAGGAGAAGACCAAGATGGGAACACAAATGGCACCTAATCCACCTTTTGCAACGGTGACACGTGTTCTCTTTGTCACAGCATACTCTTCCTCAGAAAAGAGCACTACCACCCCCAGAGCTGATTTTGTCACACAGAAAATGTCCAGAATTAGGTCTCTGATCAGCTATTCACAGCCCTGGCAATGTACCCTCGAGTTGTGTTTGAAAAATACAACTGCCCCCCCTTCTGGCTAAGAAGGACTCCCCAAAATGATTTTGCAAGCAATTTCAGGTTATTCTAAAACTGCAGTTTAGTTTATAAGAGTTAATAAGACTTGTTTGAGGATATAAACACTCAGACAAATCACAGAGCTTCCATTAAGCTTCAAAACATTTCTACACTCTAGAAAAAGTGAAGCTTTTCCTTTGCTTATGTAGGGCCATATTTTGGGTTAAAGATGTTCTACCCACCAATTTCTCCAGAGAACAGGAAGTTTACAACAACTCTGGGTGTTATTTGGTGTTACAGGAACAGGTTCACCAGAAGCTTCCAGATGTGCAAGGGATTATTGATCAGGAGTGGTGCCAGCTCAGGCCACTGCTAGTGACAAGGTGACAACTGTGCTGTTCTCTGTCACAGCAGGAGAAAAGCTGCTAGACCCAAACCAGGTTGCCTTCAGTGGTCAGTCCTCCATCTAGATGATCCATTCGTGGATAACAATCATCTCATGATGCCAATGATCTCGATTTATAGCTTGGAAGAAGCCCTACAGGATGGTAATTGCTGGCAAACACATATGTTAATGACTGATTCTTCAGATGGCTTTTCCAAATGAATCTCATGAACAATCCAGGTGCTCATTTTTTTCTGTCATCCAGCATTCAGTAAGAGGACAAGAAGCCAAGAATGAGAAGATGCACAATGCTCCTGGACCACTTGGGTCCTTTCAATCTAGAAAAGCGTGTAATTTAGGAAGGAAAATTTAGGACTTATCTCCTTCTCTTCTTCTAGGAAGGGGAAATTTTTCTCAGTATAGTTCCTGTATCCTTTTCCTGATTCTGAAATGTTAAATTGCAATATATAAAGCTTTTTTTTCCCCTTCTAAATAATTGCTCCTAACCCATACAGTAAGAAAGACCAGACAGAAAACACCTCCACAAGTAATGTCACTGTTGAGTGAAGCCTCAATGAAAACTGGTGGTAGAAATGGTGAATTTGACACATCTGCAGATCCAGGCAGGGGTCTGCTACGTGGTCCTGAGCACACCTACATAGTGAAGCATCACCTTGCCCTGTCAAATTCTCCCCTTTAACTGCTGCAATTCTTCTACGTGAAAAATTTAGTAACAAAAAATACAAAAGCATCTAAATACCTGATTAATTATCTGCTGTTGCAATTTTTCTCCAGACTCTGGAAGAGAAAGAGAAGAATTATTTTGACATATTTTAATAAATATGATCATGTATGTAAGGAACAAAACCCAGTAAATTCAGAAAGAAAAAAATAAACCTTATAATTAAGAATCAGAATTTAACATGTACAAACAACTTGAAACTTCAAAATGGAAACCCACCTAAAGTCAAAGAAACAAATCCCTCTTAGTCAAGCTGTGATAAAAAGAAGATAGAGACAGGGAGCCAATCTTGCTAACCTGGAATCACATAAGAAATTAAAACATTCAAAGGGAAGACAACAAATTTCAAATATGGGCTAGGAAGCATCTTAGTGCTGTGAGATGAGCTGCTGCCTGAGAGAGTGGCAGCATCCAGCAACCACTGGAGGAGAAAAGCAGCTTCTGCCATCACCCTAAAATAAAATGCCATGCCTGGGTCAAAACTGAAGCTAAGCACCAGCTGACTCAAAGGAGAAATTCAATCCTGATAATAGCCACAAAGCACCAAGTTGAGTTATGGTCTTGTTTCCTTATTCTGGCCTTCTTCTGCAACGCCCTTCAGTGTGCTCCTGAAGACATGACCAAAGCCTAGCTAGAAGGTTGCTCTTCTACAGCCATTTGGGATCCTATCAACATTTACTGTTCCTAGGCACTGGTTGGCAAAAGGGCAGCTGGTATCACTTACCCTCCCTGTGCTACTGGAGGCCATCCACACCTCCTGGGGAGAGTCAGGAATCTCACACTCACCTATCCAGCTCAGGCTACGTGTACCCAGAGGGGTTTTTTTTTAAGTAGTAATGATAGGAGACTGTTTACAACCTATCAGTGTCACCATTAACTGCCCAGGGAGCCTGTCCAGGGTGGCTGCCACCTCTAGCCCTGGGAATGATGCTCCATTTCAGCTGAATGTTTGCACACTGATACGTGTGGCACAAGATAGAAGGTTTTTTTCTACTCCATTCTAAAATTAGGTGAAAGGATTTTAAGTCAAAATACAGTATAAAGACTCTATTAACTAAAGGAAAATGATATTCCCTACTCATCCCTGAGAACATTGCTCTTCTCAATGAAAGCTTTATAGATAATTCAGATAATCACTTTAGGCTATAGTATAAGATTGTCTCTTATGATAATTATTTCCTGCATGCTTGTGTTTTGTTTTTATTTGCTAAATATAAAAAAATTTCTATTTTGGCTAAAAAAAACCCCACCCAACCCCAATTATCTTTTAGGGGAGGCTTCTCCAAATGTATCCCCTTGTTCATTGAGGTCATCTTGGAGAGAAATTGAGTTTATTCTTGTAACAAATATTTTAACCAAATAGATTGTTGGTAATAGAAGATTAAAGGAGTATGTGTTTTTAGCATTCTCTAATGATACACAAGTTGCCAGGAAAGCAGAGTGTTTGAAATCTCTGGTTAGATCAACACTATTTTGCTCAAAGGTTTGTGGACTTTGAATACTGATGCTTTCCTGTTTCCCAGTACATTTGTTTTTAGGCTATTTTGATTCACTTTAAAGGAATTTTAATAACTTTCTGTTGACAGCACGGACAGCTGGTCTTGAGAATTAGTGAAATTCACTTGCTGACTGAGGAAGGAAGTGACATCAATGAGTTTCTAAAGTCAGCCCCCAGGGGAAAGTGCTCTTGGCCAGAGTAGCCTTTCATGCCATTGTATTTCCAATGATGCCTCCAGATGCAAACTGCATTATCAATCAAACTTGTGGCTTTTACCTCAGACAAATATAAAAAATGAAAGACTGGGAAGGACCTTTTGGCCATTTCTTGCACTGCTAAGGAAAAAGTAAAGAAGAATTTATGGTAGGTCTTTCCTTGTTCACTCTCAGCTCTTTCTTCTGGCAATTTAAATAGTGCAGTATCAAGGCAGTTGCAGGAGTATCTCTCTGATATACCAGTTGTGATGACATGGGTTAATCAGGACAGAGACTGACTAGGCTGTTAAGGATAGGAGAGAGATCAAATTCAAGGTCACCAGCAAATTGAATACTATGTTCTCCATTTATTCGTTAGCTGATCCTCATTCTCCTCCCAGAACTATGTGAATTTGGCATGGTCAGCAGCTGTGACCAAGGTCTGGAAGAAGAGAAATGCAGCAAATTAGGGTAGAAATAGATTGGCACCATTCTAGGGGGAAGCCTGCAAAGTCCTGGTGTGTACTTTACTTTTGTTTTAGGAGAAAAGCTACAAAAAGCAATGAAAAAGAACATCCACAGCTCTGAAAGGGGCTTTGGTTTCAGTAGGTGGCTGATAGCAGTAGGGCAGTAGAAGGCTTGGTCACTGAAAATAATCAGAATTTTGGTTTGTTGACATTTTAATATAAATTCCCAGAATTCTTTACAATGTCTAGTCACTAATCTGTGTTTTAGTAATGGCATCCTCAGCTTTGAGAAGGGTGTTTCTCTTTAGGTGCCTTGTGATCACTTGTGGTGACCATCAGCATCCACTAGAAGGATTTGAGAAGCTCCAATAGAGAGAGTGCTTCATGTTCAGAGGATGTGAGGCAATGGGACATGGATAAAACCAAAATTGCCAGAACAATGTCAGCCACAGTATTAGGCTCACAAAATGCAGATAATTTCTCCGAACCACTGTTATGTAGTAGCAGCTCATCCAGGATGAATGGATGCACGACCATCAAACTAACTGAGAAATTTATTACCTCTGAAAAGTTATTTTCACATTTTTAATGATTTCCTTTGTTCTCTTCAGCTGCAAGAAGTGTAACGGGTGGTTGGATGGTTGAGATAAATTACTTTTCTTGGCTTGACCTCAAGCTGTATCACTTTAGAAGAACAAAAATTACAGAGAACATTCTTGGAAAAGATTTCTCTGTAGTTTCATATAGTAATTCCTATGCTGTTTCCAGGGCAAATTGGGGTTTAAAATTTTTTTGCTTCCTTATTCTAAGGAAGAGTCCCTTCCTGAGGGAAATAATGTATATTTTTTAATGCAACTGACCCCTGCAAGACACGAGCATGCCTTAATTGATGCTGTCACCAGGAACTGCAACACTGACTTCTCAGCCTTAAGCACACAACCTACACAGAGAACACCACGTAATTATGCACACTATGCCCTGCTTACCTCCTTACAAAGGAATGTGATATTTGTGCAGGTTTACAGATTAATCTGCTGTAATTCCTTGTAATGGTAAACTACTTCCAGCTCAAATATAATTAAGATCACCAGGTACAAAAGATTCAGCTGGAAAACACGAGTACACTTCAGCAGAACAAATAACAGCTTGATGCTGTTTCTTATGTTCAAATAGTTGGATACATTAAGGATTTTGACAGCATGTTTGTTCCTTAAGTATGTAGCAGGAGGAAAAAAAGAGTTTCATTTCAAAAGGCAAAAGACTACGACTGTATTTAATTAGAGTGTAAAATCTTTTAAACACACAGATCTGCCAATTTATCTGACATGATTGCTACAATTCGTAGCAACAAAGGATTTCTTTATTTCCTTTTCTTCCCCACTCCCCAATAAAAAAAAAATCAAATCCAAATCTCAATTTATGCTTTATGCAACCATCATCAACATCCATACAACGAAGAATTTGGAATAAAAAGTTTGTTGCCTTAAGTCTTCAGCCAATTCTACTAACACTTGTGGCACGGCTGCAAGGCAGGGGATGAACTGAAATTCTGGGTTGGTTTCCCTGTTCTCAAGCAGACTGAGAAAAGTGGGGAAAATTCTGGGGGAAAATTCTCAGCCTTGCTCTGAAACTTCTATGTGCATTGTCTGGAAGAACCATATTCACTTAACTGCAAGTGTGAATGGCACCACTGAGGTTAGAAGAGGGAATTCAATATTCTCATATCAGTTTAATTTGTTTTATTTTCCCCCCCCAGTTTGTGAAAAAAAAAAAACCAGCTTTGGATTGTACTTTATTTTTACAGACCTAAATAAACACACATCCAACTTATTTGCTTATAATCCATCCCACTTTCATTCCTGGTTTCCTCATCTCCCAGGGCAGATCCTGAGTAGTGAAAGGAAACCAAAGCCCTCGTTTGTGACAAACTTCTGCAGCAATCCCCCCCAAAGGAAAGAAACACCCAGATTTGTTTTTCAGGCTTACAACAGAGGAGGTGTGACACCAATATCTTCTGTGCAATGGCACACAGATTCAAATATTTGGGCTAGAACCAGACATATCCTATAAATGACCCACAGAACCTCTGAGATCTGTAAGCAACACATCTGCAGACGTGCACAGAGTTTCCTCTTCCTCCTAGCAAGGAATTGGGAAAACTGAAACTTCATTTACAGCATTGCCTTCAGAACCTACTTCAGCTTACTTTTGCACCTCAGTGATAATTATGCAGCTGAATATGATTACAGTGGCCTAAAATACATTAATCACATCTTCATGGTATTGCATAATCCTGCTCAGTTGTCACCGTGCCAACTCCTAAGTTGCCCTGGCAGGAGGAAACATAAAAAGGACCCCAAGTTGATACTGATTGAAGCAAATGAAGGAAAGTTGGCCATCTCAAAACACTGAAACTCTCACAGCATTCCAAGGTCTCCCTAGCTAATTTTTCGTGATTACTTTTGATATGAAAACAGACCTTTAATTGTCAGTCTCTAATAAGGATGCAGGACTGTTCCCTGGGAGGTTCAAAGGACCCTGGGAAACCAGACGTTTATGAAAGCTCAAAGCAGCCAAATGTCTTGTGTTGATTAACATACACCATTCAGTTCCCACCTAACAAAGTCATAACAAGAAGAAACTCCAAAGGAAAAAAACCAAAACTGGGCCAACAAAAAGCCATGAATGTTAATAGGACTGAGGGCCCTCATTCATTAATTCTGTTGTGAGTAAAAAGGAGGTGAGGGTGTAACTCAAACTCATTCCTGGACCAAATCCTGCACTGACCAACCTTGTGTGACTGTACTTAAGGCAAGGAGATGTTAGAATATAAATGAATCAAAAAGCTGAAGCTTTACTTGCCCTCTGCCTCATCAGCATGGATAAATACTTTCAAAGGAGACAGAATTGCCAAGGTGCCCACTGACAGAATCAGCAGGCAGGCTCGTCTGCCAGTTTTCTTCTGGAAGGTAGTGCTTTATATCTCTGGGACAAGGGAAAGCAAGAATGTGTCACCTTTTTCATTTAAGGATGGAAGATTTCAGATAAAGGAAACATGCCAGACAGCATATTTGGTTTTGACACCAACACAATATTGATTTCATGGTTTGGAGGGTTTCCATCTGAACATTGTGTATATTTTCAATGCCTGCTTGGCATTTATCCTGTATCTAACAACAAGAATGGTTTGTTTCCTTTTTTTTTTAGTGCTCCTTTGAAATGCTTTTTCCTTTTATCCAACTACTTCATGACTTTTCCAGATTCCTTCTCTCATAAGGAACTGCACGGAGCAAATCATGGATTCCTACTCATCTGTAATTAGAGAGGAAAAGATTGGTTAATTATGGCTTAGTATCTAACTGTATCACAATGGGATCCAAATCCTAAGGTAGAAACTGCCTCAGTTCTCAGACTGCATTGCTTTTTCACTTGAAATCACATGTTGCTAGTTATGAATGGTGCATTACTGTGCTTTGTATGAGGATCACCTAGAGAACAGGTCACACAATCTGTTAAAATTTCTTTTTGACTATGCTCCAGTGTCCAGCTCAATGCAGGTATCTTTCACAAAATAGGTTTCTGAGCTTTGAGCTGTTTCCACCCATCTGCTGGTCAACAACAGCTTCCTATATTAGGGGTTTTTAGTATATGTTAAATGAGGGATGGTTGATCCTGATTTATTTTCTGCTGAAAGAAAACTATCTGGTGTTTACTTTAAGTGTGGTAAGAGCTGTCATGATGGAAAAGACCATGGAGAGCAACTAGAGCTTGACTCTTCATAGACTCCACACCAGAATGAACTTGTGGACATACATCTCTTTAATATAACGTGTTATGGTCTTAGGCAGCTGAAGCTCTGCCTTGCACCCACACTGGGGGTAAAACTTTGCAGTAATTTGGCTTTAGTTTTGGTTCCTGCTTGGTTTCCCTAGGTATTAAGAACATATGGTTGCCCTCACCCAGATGAGGACCTTGGCTGCTGTAGAAATTTTGACTCCCCTGCTAGGACAACTGGACCACAAACAGCTGAGCTACAAAGCTTCTCTGAGGTGGAATCAGAAGCTGTGGTGTGTGCAAGAGGAGCACACAGCAAGCCCAAAAAAGGGTGGAAAAATACAGCACTAATTGGCACTAATTACAAAGTAGAGTCCCACAGCAAAGTCTCCATAGGAAGCCTTAGTCTACAGTTTCTCTATTTCAGAAATAAAAAGGAGAGGGATTGTCTATACAACACAAGGCCAGGAAGTGACCAGCAGTGATGAGAGCAAATGTTCTTTCAATTTACTACTCGTTCTGAGTTATGCCTGCATAAATAAACTCTATTTCTTTCAATCTGCCATGATTCTTTGTTTAAGGTCTAAATGTGCCACTCGAAGGCATGCTCTTAGCATACTGGCCTCAAATAACTCCTCTGAAATGAGTCCATTTGGAAGTCAAATATTCCCCAATGAGAACGTGACACTTACAGAAAGACATCACTCATCTTTACAAGGAAGTTTACAGGCAGAGGAATCTGGAATTAATTCACTAGTCAAGAACAGAGAGGAGGAAAAGGTAAAATAAAAGTGCTTTGAAACAGAACCTGAACTTCTAGAAAACTCAAAAATTCTCTAAACAGGGTAATTTTATACTGAAAAAAGAAAAACTAGGAGGAGAAAGGCAGAGAAACAAAGCTAGAACATCATCTCTCCTAATGCATGGTTCTGAATTAAGACTGGCCAGCCACACACCAAAATCTCCCAGCCAGCAGTTGCTGCAGGGAGTACAAATTTTTCAACATTTTGTATAACTAGAGTATGACCTTTCACGACTAACTCTTGGGTTTGAATTCAGCTGCAGTTATTGGAAGTCATTTGTAAAAGGTCACCCATGACTGAGAGTATAAAAAGAAGCCAAGATGCACAAGGGTTCAGGTTTGTACTGCTGGAAAGAAACTGCAGAGAGGGAGAGAAAGGGGGTGGGAAGCTCAATCACTGCTGCTGATTCAGTCCTCAAATGGGTTTGGGTAGTTGGACAGGAGTATTTAATCTGAGCAGCCAATTTCTGACACATGGTTGTGAATTAGTAGAGAATACACCATTTTTTTATGCCTGTCCTTGATGGCTACACTACTGAAATGGTACCAAACGAGGTCCTATTACCAAATAAGGCTACTTATTTGCTTATTGCAATTTGAGCTAATTTTTGATGTCTAGAGCACTGTAAAACCTTCTTCCCATCCTTTCTTCATGCTGAGATTATAGATGTTCAGCTTTTACTGCTTTATAAAGGTAAGTTTCTCAAATGAAGACAATTTATAACATCTATGCCTGACTTTCTGCATACACAACTTCAGTACCGTTTGGTTGGGGGGTATTTTGATTAATTTTCTTTTTAATTGGGGTTTATTTTTCAAGACAGTACTGAGTGGGTGATATTTTAAGGAGCTAGTTACAAGAAGAGCTGATAATGATGCTCAAGCAGTCCTCCACAAGAAAAGTTCAATAGACAAATAAAACTATCATAGTCACATCCTCTGAAAACGTTCTTTGAACAACAGAATATTTAAATAAATTGTATTTTTAAGGTTTTTAAAGCCAAACCTGCAGCTCAAGCTTGTGATCTGCCCAGCCAGTAACTGAACAGCAAGCGAGTGCACGTTGCACACCCTGTGGTTCACTGCACCCACCTCCTTTCCTGCAGGTGAAACACCCCCATGCTCCAAGCCTCACAAAGAGCCCCAGGCTCTGCTTTGGCAGGAGCCTTTTGCTCGCTTCAGAAATGCCCGTTGTGCCTCCTTCTGTGTGCCATCCTTGCTCTGCCAGCTTGGATATGTGCAGTGCTCCAAAGTGGAAAGCAGCAGGGGGGGTGAAGCAAGTTCAGCTGGAGAAGCATTACGAGAGCTCAACTCACATATGTTGCTGAAAATGTAGCTAAATGTCTCTTCTTAATTAAACAGACTGAAAAGAGCAGCAGTAAAGGGGGTGCCCAGCACCCAGAAATTGCAAAGTACCCCAAGGGCAGAAGCATAAATGACTCACTGCATCAGTTTGATCACTTGGGCAGAGTCTGAGGTGTTCTCACACCTTTTCCATGCACGGAGGGTGAACTGTCAAATGGGCTTTAAAACCACACCTGCAGGTTTTGTACACACAAGCCCACAAAATACACTGCTGCTGCTTGCAAAGGGCCATGGGTAGGGACCAAAATCAAGTCCCCAGCTCCAATTTTGCATTCATTAAAAGTGCAGGTGCAGTTTTTATGGAGACCTATGAGAAGAACGTGACCGTACAGCACACGGTGACTATTTACAGAGCAGCCTTCAGACAAGGAGCTAAATAATCTTCCTGGAGGATGTGCCAAGCCAGGCACAGCAAGGAGAGGTAGAATTTACAGTGGAAATTGCACCCCTGCTCATGACTGGCAGGCTGATGTAAAGGACAAGTCTGCCCAGTCCCAGGGTGTCTGGTGATATCAATAGGAATGATGATACCCCAAAGCTGAGAGTGAGATGAATGTGTTTTCTGAAAAGGGGAAAAAAAGGAATTCTGAGAGAGTCCTCAGCACCAAGTGGTGCTAATATATTTTTTTATATATATCTAGGAAAAAAAACCCACCTTGTTTATTCTTCTCCAATGAACTGTATTCTTTTTCAGGCATTAAAAATAATCCTCTAAGCCCGATATGAATCAGCACAGGAATTACTGACCTAGCAAGGACTAGGTGACACAGCCATAATATGGTGCCTTTATTCACCTAAAAGTTCCTAATTTCTACTGAATTCAGCACTTCAGGTCTTCTCTTTTCATTTCACAGGAGAACACAGTCAATATTGTGTCTGATTATGAAACAAAACTTTTTATTGGTTTCTTGCAGGGCAAAGTCTTCACATATTTCTACAAATTAAGGGGAAAAGTCAGATTTCTGTTTGCTTATTATTAGTATTTATATATAATAGACATAATTCTTTATATGAAAACTAATTAAAGTGAAAAGAAACAAAAGAAATGTGGGAGAATTCTCTTCAGATTGAAAAGTATTCTGAACTAAAGCCACAGTAATTGCTAGTATGTAAATAATTAACCAAGAGTAAAAAATAAAACCCAGTTTGACAGGAGCAAATCTCCTGCCTTCTGAGGGATCTAAAAAAGAAAATGTGATAATTGAGCATCCACCTCCCACACAACTTTTGGGCACCACTAACATATTGACCTCCTGCTATAATTAAAGGGATTTGTTTACTTTGGATTGTTCATGATATAAAGGCTTGGTCCAAATGTTGCAAGTATATGAGAAAGGTTCACAGAAAAAAAGTGGAAGAACTGTTGGTTGCTATCATAAAGCACCAAATTTCAGTTAAACATAGTAACAAAACCACTGGAATAATGGAATCCAGGGTTACCAGTCACAGAAGAAAGCCACACAGGAAAAGGAAATATGTCACAAAGAAATCCCTCAACTTTTAATTCTCATTTCTGAGAAGAGACTAGACCAATTCTTGCCTGGAAAATGGTGGCATCATGCACCTGTTCATACTCAAATAATCTTAGCTAAAAAAATATAACTTTAGATAAGCTACAAACACCACTTTTCCTGGGGTTTCTTAGAGCTCTTAGCTGCTTGCTGTTTTCTTTCAGAGGTTGCATTGTATTGAGAGTCTTTTTTTTTTTAAATACTCAGACACATTGTCTGTTTGGGCATCTCCAAAAGGTATTTGATAACATTTCTCTCACAAGGTTTCTTAAGGCAAATTAACAGGCATGGAATTAGAGGGACCATCTTTGCCCTGATTTAGAAAAGCAAATGTTTAAAAGATGGGAAACAAAGCACAGGAATATGAGAGATATTCCTTCCAATTCTCACCATGGAAGGAAGTCACCAGTGGAGTCCTGCTGCTTTATGCTGAGGACACCCATGTTTGCTGATGACATTCAGTTATTTGGGGTAGAAATGATAGAGGCTAAAGAATTTTGTACAGGAGTAAGTTGGCAATAAAATGGCATAGGAAGGGCAACTCATGCAAAGTGGAAGCTCTTAGGGGAAAACTTTAAATTCAGAAGTGGTGGACTCTGAGTTCCAAGCACTTTGCTACTCAAGAATTAGATCTTGAGGTGGTAAAACTTCTATGTAGGTATCAGCTCAGAAGTTAGAGGAAGCAAATTGAAGAGCAGAGGAAAAAGAAACCATTGTTTTTCTGTATATATACACACTTGCATCTTAATTATATGGCATTTTGATCCTTCCAGTCATGTAGGGAACTGGAGAAGGAAAAAAAAAAGAGGATAAGGGGATGGACTGAAAGGATAAACTGGCTTACAAAGAGCAGCAGCTACAAAACCTGGCAGAGCAATGATCCAGAGGAGATCTGTACAATTCTGGGTGAGGTGGAAAGGGTGAATCAGAGCTGTTTGCTTGCCTCTACTCATACAAGGCTGGGGGCATCAGATGAAGCAGGCAGATGGCAGGTTCAAAACAAACATGAGGAAGCAGCTCTCCACACAACTGGGAGAGGAAACTCAGGGACTCTTTGCCAGGGGATGTTACGGCTGCTAAAACTTTACATGGATTCAGGGGACAGTTGAACAAGCTGAGAGAAGGGAAGTCCTCTGGGGGTTGGTAAGCAAACAGAAACCACCTCTGGCTCAGGAAGTCCCTGAAACACAAACTGCTGGAGTTTGGGAAAGTCACGTGAGGAGGTTTCATTTTCCTGCTAGGATATTGAGCAAGACAATGCTCTGGCCTCATCCAGTATTGCTGGTGTTGGGTGCAACAAAAAAAAACACCAAAAAAATGGCCCCAGCTTAAAATACTTCAGAGTCTGAACATCCTCAGAGCACATCCACCAGACAAAGTGTTTACTGTGCTGCTTCCCACCACTCAGACTCTTTGCACACATAAGAGCTGTCTCCTGGCCATGCCAAGGACCCCAACCCTGCCCAGTGCCAAGCAGTGAGGCAGCCTGTTCCTATCTCAGCTCCTCCAGATGCCCCAAATGAAAGGTTTCCCTTCTGCTGTGGTGCTTTTGGGGACCATGCAGAGGGAGGTCTCAGCAACACTCTTTTATGCTTCTACAGTTTTGTTTTTAAAGCCCTTTTCCCTCCTTTGCAGAAGGGTCATGGTGATGTCCTGCTCTGGAGGATGCTCTACCTACCATGGTGTCATACAGGATGCTGCTGACCTTTCCTGTTGATCTGATACACAAGCCTCCAACCATGGGAGACTGACCAGTGCCTGGATAAATTTCCAAAGAAAAGGAAGAAGAGACTTACCAAATATTAAAAGTCTGAGGCTCTGCATGCAGTGAAAAACCAAGACCTCAGTAGGTTACCTAGAAAGAGTACTGAGAAGAAGGGATTGACCTGCAGTGCCCTGAGCCACATGCTAACACCCAACCATTCTTCCGTGCCACAGGCTGCAAACACCAAGAATTTGGGAGGTATTACAGACATTTTTTTACCACCTGTCAATTTGCTGGTCTCCTGTTCCCTTGGAACTGCACAAAAATCACCAGAGGAAAACAAATGGGACTTCTGGAGAACTGAGCTGTGTTGATTTTTGTTCACCAAGCAGATATTCATTTAAAGAACACAAACAGCCCAACAGCCATTCAAAGGAAGTCTCAAGCATTATTTCTAATTACACTGCATTGATTAAATACAATTATATTTTAATTAAGCTTTGCTCATATAGCAGTCCTCCTATGGTTTTTCCTCCTTCCAGAGGAGGAAATTAATCTCTTCTTATGGAGATTTGTTTTCGTGACAAATAAGGCTTATCACTTCATTTATTTTAAAAGGTGAAAAATAAAACCTGCACTGGGCACTAAATATCTCAGTTGTGTTAGGCAAAATCAGCTCACTTGCATGGAGAAGCCCCAGGTCAATGCCTGCACTGCTGATTCTGAAGTCCTAACCAGCAGGCCTCCTTTTAGCAGCCTGAGATGTTACATGTCCAGCTGATGAGTTGTGTTAATAGATTGTGTGAGTGCTTCTCCTCCGATTCCATGTAAAATCAGGCTACCTACAATGAGGGCTAAAGATCAGGCACATGATTTGCCCAGCACTGGTGCAAGGGAGAAGATAAACCTTGAGTGTTTGCACCTACTGCCCTCTGCCTGCTTCACTTAAAACACCTCAGAAGCAAAACTTTCCAATTTTCTAAATTCCAATTTTCTAAATTCTCTGTCTTATAATTAAACTGGTTAAACCCACTCTGATTGGAAGAGATTTCTCATCCATTTCTTTCCAACCACAAGGATAAGAAGTGTTATTCCTCTCTAGGTTTCAATCTATATGAGGGAATGCCACTGTGATACGTGCAGCTATTTATTTCTGCCATAATTTTATCCTCTCTTCACAAAACCTAATTTTAAGTTTCCTTTAACATTCAGTGGGCCTGTGAGTTCAGATGTCCACTCCTCTCTCCAGGAAACGTGGAGGGAGCCACGCTGCAGTGAAGTTCATCGTGACAGCCAGAGAAAAAAGAATCCCAGCTAGTAAATCTTTACCCTGCAAGATGATCTGGGCAGTCAGACACTTCCACAGGCCATCTGAGCACCTGGCACACACTACAGAGGGGCAGACCTTGATGCCGACACAGATAATTCTGCACCAGAAAGGACAAAGTTCTTATAAAGCCATAGGAGAGTGCCAGCACCATGAATGGGGAGACAGAAAAACATCTCTCCACAGTCTTCAGCTACCAAGCAGTTTAAGCGTTGCTACTCTAAGTTATCCACACTTCTCATATCTGATTTCCATTTTAAAAACCTCAGTTCTGCCCAAAAGAGCTGTTTGAAATTCCTTAGCTACAGGGAATCGATGGGAAATCTCTTCTCTTGGGATTTTGGTGAGAGGGTACAGGTAGGCACTAACCTCTGGGCTTTAATTCTCCTTCCCTCCACACCACACCATAAAAACTATTGTCACGTCCATCTGTGGAGGGACAAAAGCCACGTGGGGGCACCCAGAGAGCCTGACCTGGCCTCACCCATGAAGGCAAAGGCAATGCTGCAGGTGTCCATGTCCACGTCCATTCATCATGAGCAAGGGTTCTACAGCAAAAAGGGCACAGGGAATCATGGCAAGCTGTTCCAACTGGGTTATGCCACCTGCAGCTCTCCCCAAGTGCACTGCAGGAGCATTCCCTCCATGGGAAGCAGCAGACACAGGGAAATATAAATGCCTGCTTGGATAGGTACCTACTTGAACCTGTGCTTTCAAAACTCTTCATAATTCCAAGCCCAAATGAAGTCTTAGCTGGAAATATATAAGAGACAAATCACTTTAAAAACCAGAACCCAAACCAACCCCATGCTTCCAGGATGCTGGGTCCTTGTCCCTGATGCTTCTCCTCTCCCCCCAGTGCTCTGGCAGGTACCATCCCCTCCCATTCCCAGGCTCACTCAGGTTCCCACCTGGAATATTTACCCCTGGCTCCTCCATCTCACTACAGCTGATTTATTTGATAACTCAGTTGTCAGACTGCCCAGAGAGCTAAAAAAACCCCAAGTAACACCAGAGCAAGGCCTTCTATGGCAAGGTTTGGTCAGAAGCTGAGGACAGTGCTGACAGACACACCATGACTGCATGCCATGCTTGCTCCAAAGAATGTGTAAGCTAATACTTGCATTCTGCACATCTCAGCATTAAGCTGCCCTGGCAGACAAGGTCCCCAAGTGCCTTCTTTATTCTCTGTGATTGGCAGTAACAGCCAGGAAAAAAAATACAGCAAACCCCACCCCACTTGGGACACTCCTTGGGTCAATCTCCAGCCCCTTTTGTCTGTCTATCAGAAGAGGATGGAAAGAAAAAAAAGAGGTCCCATGGCAAATCCTCACAGCCAGGCAGCCAGTGGATAAAATGCATTATTTCTCAGCTTGACAGCAGTGCCAGGAGCTGCCAACGTGCTCACGTGTGGCCAGGAAACCTCAAGCAACCCATCAGAAGGTCACCAGGGTACAGTGAGGTCACCAGAGCCCAGTGCATTGGTAAAATTCTAGCAGAGAGATTTTTGAACCTCGAGATATGTTTCTGTGATGATTCCCCCCCCACCTCCCTGCTGCTAAATAGGCTCATTTGTTCCACTGGAGGTTTTATTAATTAAATTAATATTAACCTAGCAGCCTTTTGGTGTATTTTTTATCCTGAGTGGTTTTGGCCTTAAATCCTGCACACTCTACCCTCTCCTTCCTCTTCCTCCTTTATCCTCTGATATTTATGGGTATATAGGTAATCAATAATAATAATAATAATAATAATAATAGCAAAAATCAACAGTTTTAGAAGGTATTTTAAAGAGAGAAGCTTTGACAAACAAACCCCAACCCAAACAGGGCTAATTTTGTGTGACTAAGAGCCCCCTAGTGACAAAGTCCAGCTCCAAATAACTTCCAAGCCTCATTCAGTGACAGTTCTCAGCATCCCAAACTTGGTTTAAGTGATTTTTTTCTGAAAGTTGTTTTTTTGTTTCTTTTTTTTTTTCCTTTTTTTCTTAATTGTTTTTGTTGGGCTTTTGTTTTGGGTTGGGGTTTTTTGTGTGTGTAAAGAAAATGAAGCAAAACAGCCTAAAAATGCTACCTAAAAAAAAAAATAAAAATCCAAAAATCACTTTGTTAGCCTAAAATAAGCCTTTTTTTTTTAATTGAGATATGACTCCAAATGCTTCAGCCTTTTCCTGCATAGGAGGCATCAAAGCCCATGTGAATATTCCTGTCACTCAAGAGCTTTGCCTTGATCAGATTTCTGGATACTCCTCAAAATTATTCATTACTCTTCTGTAAATAGGAGTTCTCCCATTTTCTCAAATGTTGTCTTTTTTATTGTGGAGATTCCCACACTGACAATTATATTTCTGTTTGTAAAACAGCTCTGGGTCATTTTTTTTGAAAGATCAGCAATGAGTAATTTGTGTAATACTGTCTGCTATGCATTTTTTTTTATTAAGAGGATATCACTTCAGTGAAAACATTTTTTTGTCTCCACAGTTAATGAGCATAAATTATATTTTCCAGTTTTCCTAATGAAGTAATAACCTTACCACATTAATTTTCTTTGCTGCACACACTGTCTTTGCACTATTATAAGCAATGATGTTGGCTAGAAAAGCTGTTTGCCTGTGTGCTTGTAAAACTGGGGGTTTAGTCAAAAGTATTCCTCTGGAAAATTAAATTGAAAGCTTAAAATACAGTTTCCCAGTTACAGAAGATAAAAAAATAGGAAAAAAAAGACATAACAAAAGAGACAAATTGTTGAAATGCACACAACATAAGGCACTGAGGTTCAAATCTCCTAAGGAAATTTTGCTTCCTTAAAAAACAACAAACACCAATACTAAGGGGCTCTAAATAACAATTTGACCTTTCAAATTACTGACAGAAAAGGTAGTTTTATTGTCAGTACTTCTCTCAAGTTTTAGCAGAGAACTTATATTGCTGTCTGCTTGTTCATATCCAACGTTGGCTAATATTGGTTAGAGTTGATATAAAATATCAAGGACTATAAATGTAGATTATCTACCTCTGGGAAGGAATAAACCACCCTTTAGTGTTTACTTAATCATGAGAGAAAAATCCAGGGGCTTTCTTAAGACTAATAAATGTAGACAAGAAACATGCCACTCTTCCACTTTCATGAGACAAAGCTCTGCAGTTCAGCATCTGTGGAAATTTCTCCTCAACATATTAAAATGATCTTAGGGCTCTACAGAAACTTGGCTCATAAAACAACAAAAAAAAACCCCTCACCTAGTTAAAATTAATCCATCATAAATAAAACATGCATTTCAGTATCTGTTAAGTGACAGGTCTCACAAACCCCACCACCACGCAGAGGTTCACCAAGCAGCAAGGACACACACAATTCATTAAACCCACTCAAGTGTGCTGGTTCTTCCTGGCATTATTCATAATTGAAACATTTCAATTTTAGTTAAGAGGAAAAAAAAAAACCCACCTCATTTAAAAGTAAAACAAGGAAATTAGTTCTGTGTTTCTGGATTACAATCCTGTAGTGCCTTCAACTAGCTGCATTTAGCCTCAGGGGGTTTAATTAAAAAAAAAATTGGGTTTTTTTTTTAAAGGAGGTAATGTAGCCCACTCAGAGACCTCTGCAGACACAGAACTCTGAAATATTTTATTTTTTCCAGCATGTCACACAAAGCCAGAAAGAAAAACAGCTTAAAAAAATTTCTCAACTTACATTTGAACTATAGATCTTGAAAATCTTGTTCCTTAAATAACAACGCTCTTAAGTGGGCATAAGGAACAGATTCTCCCACAGATGGGCTTCAGGTCAGGTCCTCAGAGGAAGATCTAATGCTTGTAGCAAATAGGAATTGTAATTGAAATATGAAATGTAGCAAATAATGAAATAAATGGGTTTCTTCTGAAAATGAATGGCTGAGATTGAGATTTTCCATCTCAGAGTCAAGGTTCACAAGGCAGAGGTGTGCACGTCACAAGGTGTGACCTGAGTTCACCTTTACTCAACATTTCACTTGAACTGATTTTGTTTGCAAAGAGGACCACAGACAAAATACCTTTCCCTATTCTTGGTCTGTTCTAGGATCTCACTAGGTCCTCCAAAGTACAAAGATAAAAATCTTTTTCTTGTTGTTTTCATTATTACCTAAGTGGAACTAGAAGAACCCAGGGAGAAAGGATCAAAAATTTTGGCTTTATTCCTACATTCTTCCCTTGCCATCCACTTTTGGTTACCTGCTGGACACCAGGGAACTGGAGTCATCACATTTTCTGTCTGGCCCCATGTGCCCACTTATTGCCAGGCAAACAAGCAACCAAATGATGTCCTTTTTATATAAAATGATGTGAAAGTTATTCCAGCACACCACCTGCTGCAGGAGACTATTCAGGGCTGCACCTGATGCATTCCTGAAGCCTTTCTCTGTGTTGTTTCTGTTACCTTTTGTCAAGTACAGAAAAAAAAAAGAAGCAAAAAAACCCCAGCAAGTTCCTTGTGAAGAATCCAATTTCCCTAAAGATCTGGTCTAGCTTCTTGATCATCTCTTCCTTGTAAATTAATATTTTCATGACAAGTACAGTGAGGTAAAAGAGCTGCACATCTTTTTCTGTTTGTATGATAAAGAATTGATTTTACCTAAAAATGGGGTTGTAGCAACATTTGATCTCATCACTCACATGGGGCCAGGAAAAAAAAACACAGTTACCATGTTAATTCCAACTTTTAAAGTGTAGGAAAATTATTAGCCCTTAATACAACATTAGTAATTTTTTTAATTTATTTATTTGGCTTTTTGGCTTTTCATTTGGGAGAATAAATCGTTCTGAAAAACATAACAGCTAAAATAGTTCTCATGCCATTGTTGAAATAGCTCCCACCACAAATAAAAACACGCTGACAACTCTACACGTGTCCAAGGTCTGTGCCTGTATAAATAAAAAGTAAAATTAATTCAATTCATTTTCGTCTCGTGATCTAAAAAAGGAGACAAACCCCTCTTTTTTACTCTTTTACTCTTAAATTTTGCTCTGTCTCCCCATAAAATCATCCTCATGAATTGAAACGGGAGGGATTTTACCTCCTGGTAGGTATCCAAGTGCCATGACCACAAGGCACCAGCAAGGGGAGTAGTAACACTTTGAGAACTTCTGCTGATAGCAAACTCTCCATAAACGCAAGAACGTCTAGAATATCGATGCCGAGCTGTATAAACAGTGCAAAAGACATTTATTCTGCTGAGAGACTGAGAAAGTGTAATAAAAAAAGCAAACCCAAGAGTCTGGCAACGCTCTTTGGTTTTGAAAAGAAGGTGGGAGGACTCGTGGACAGTCTGGGATTAGCCCACTATGCACCCAACACAAAACCCACAGCAGCAAGAGAAAACCCTCGAGATTGGAGACTTATTTCTAATATATTTTCTCCTTTTAAACAGCGATGACACAGACCTGCCCATGGGGTGGTACACCAGGACATCCCTGAGCTCCCACCACAGCAGAAGAAGAGGGAGAACAGACTCTGCCTCTTTGCTGCATCATGCCCAACTCTTTCCATTTCAATCTCTTTCCCTTCCAATCCTGGACCACCATAAGCTACAGACACCTCTTGGCAGTGGCACTGCCCAATAAAACTACAGCTCAGATGCTGCAAAGCAGGAGACCTTGGGTCCCAAGCAGGGAGATGTTGCACTGGAGAAGCAAAGCTGAGAAGAAAAGCTCCTGTTTTGCCCCTCATCCATCACTGCAGCCAAGGTTTCCTCCTTCGTACCTTTTCTACAGCACTGGGAGATTTTTAGGAAGAAAATCTCTTTCCAAAATGCTCCAAATCTCTCCTTTCTGCAACTTTTGTAGCAGCTGCTGTCCAAGTAGGTAACCAAGGCTTTTAATCAGCTTGTAAACACCCACGTGTGAAGACATCCTTAGTGCTAATCACGAAATTACTATGCCTGACAAACCTGGGGATAGTGTTTTGCTGTAATTGTGCATAATTTAAGTCATAAAAGCAAGAGGAGTTCTGTCTAGACACAGAAGAAAGAGGTCAGTTGGAGAAAAAATGGCATTTTTACTAGTCTGACAGAGAAATTCTTCACCCAGTGTGAGAATTTTAGGGTGTTGCTTCTTCCATGTGATGCCAGGGGAACAAACTATCAACAAGAGGGCATCTAATAGAAGAACTGATGTTGCAGACCCAGGTTTTTAACAAAAGAAATCCATCTCTGTTACCTGAAAGTACATTTATAAACTATTGATTCAGCCATTAGAAGCAGACACCTGAAGCACTGCCCACCCCTGTCAGTCTGTGTGCTCCTGAACTCTGCCAACAGGGCACCAGCCACAAGAAAAAAGTCATGGGCTTCCTCCCACAGCACTCCAACACAGACTTTACCCTCCTTTTGTGCCCTTCCCTTCATTAGCACCAGCTCAGAACAATTCCATCTAATCCCTTGGCTTGGCAGGAAGCCAGCAGAGACAAATGAGCTGGCATCCATCCTCAGGACTTGTGTGACAGAGATGGGAGGGAAACCTCAGCATGAAGCACTTGGGTCCAAGCAGCCTAACTGACAGTCCCTGACCCTATCATGAGGATGTCACTCCTTGGGGTGTAATTTTGGGGCCAAAATTAGAAAGTATATGAGAAAAATGATGTTGTAGTATCAGGAATAAGCACCTTTTCCAAGTAACCAAGCTCAAAAAGGGTGTAGAAAGCACAGAAGCTAAAAAAAAACCTGTCTTGATGCTAATACAAGTGGTTCTGGTTTCTTGCAGTCTCTACCACTTGACCTTTCACGTGGGCCTTTCCAAGAAAACTTACTAAACCACAATCAAAAAAATTTCCTTTGGATCTATTTTAAATAAGATAAGGACATAGCAATAGCACAAACATATCTCCAGCTTAAGAGGCAGACTCCTTGATAAGTAGCTTTCAAGGCACATAGGCTGAAAAAAACATGAGGATGGCTTTAAAGACAAGTTTCCTTGCCTAGATTGCAGCTAGGTTGGTAACTCTTCTAAGAGTAGTAAAATTAGTCTGTTTTTCCACCAAAGGTGGACACATTTTCAGCTTTTGGAGACTAAAAGTGTAATTCATTGATTCTGAAGACCTGGATAAAGAATCTGGTTGGGTTTATTTGGAAAAGATAACTTTTCAAGAGACAAGGATGTGTAAAGGTAGATTCTTTACAGAGGATGATACACACCACAGCCATGCCCAAGAGCTCACCTGCAGTCTATACAGACTTTATTCATAATTTAAAATAGATCCTATAATATTCACATGACCACAAAAGTTTTGCTTTATGGCCACTTCTATCTTTTCAATTTTCAGGCTCTATATTCCAAGCAGGCTCATGGTAACCCAGTTTTCCCTTTGTAAAGTAAGACTGAAAGCATAATTTAATTTACAAAAAGAGAAAAAATACACAAACCCACAAAAAAAAAAAAAAAAGACAGGATGCTGGACAAAAATGCTCTAAGATGAAGCAAGAATATGAAAATGAGCACAGCCATGGCTGGCTTTTTGTCTTTCCATCATCATAGGAAGAAAAACCCCTCACTTTCTGAGTCTCCAAGCTCTGGAGTTTGCACATACATGTCTTATCCTCCTCTCTCTGCTTTAAGATAGCATCAGATTTTATTTCTGATCTCCCTCTCATCTGCTATGTAAAAATCCAGATTCAATATCTTTATTTTTTTAAAAATGTATTATTATCAAGAATAATTATCAGTTACCTTGAGTGCTAACAACCACTTTTCCTATCCTGGAAAAATATTTAGGGTTTTTGAAAAACTTCTGCTCCAAATCAGGAAGAAGAGTTTAAGACTACAATGATTTTATAACCAAAAAAGCAGCACTTCTGACTAGCTGAAACTTCCAAATCATTTCAAAACATTTTGCTCTTTTTCTTAGGCTGCAGACTGACAAATTCAAAATAACTAAGAAAGGAACCCTTTCTTCAGGAGATGTCAAAACAATAATGTCAATACAGCTCTCCAAAGAAATGAATTTAAATAGAAAATTCATTTTAAACTCTCTTTCCCCCACTCTGTTTCACAGTTGCACTGGATCAGCATTTCTTTCTTAAAGGAGAATATTCTGTTAGAAAGATCCCAGACTTGCTCTAGGGCTCTGTGTTTACTTGTATTTCAGCAACAGGAGAATCAAGGCCTGAAAAGATGTTTTTTTCTACAGTAAGTAAAAGATATAAAGTACTTGGGGGAGTGGAATAAAAAACCCACACCATCCTACCTACTTCTGTCTGCTCCCTAATTTCCTGAATATCAGTTCAGGAAAAATAAATATATAATGAGTATTTAAGAAGACTGTGCACAAAAAGAGGCAACTAAACTAACTGTAGAAAATAAAGTATTAGTTCATCTGTATCATTTCCACTCATTTCCCATCACTAAAGTACATATTCACTACATATGAAGATATAAAACAGTGTTCCCCTCAAATAATCTTTCAGCATCATACTTAATTTTTTAGCTTCATGTTTCTATGTATCAAGGGTTTAACCTTTCCCATTAATTCCCCTTTTATTCCCATTAATTCCCATTTTATTGCATTATTTATCCTATATCCTCATTTCGTAGCGTGGAATAAATGATGGTAAATCTCTACGTTGAGTGGTTTCCTGGTAAAACCCATTTCCCAGTATTATTTTTAAGCACTTAGGAGACAGTGTGGATACAGGACAGATGCTGTGGCATCACCAAAGATTTGAGGATTACTGCATTCATTCTATAAGAGGTGTTACAGGAGCTCGTCAGCGATGGCGTGAGCTCAAAAGTGGTTAGAAGATGAGTTACTGCAGGAACAAACGATCTGTGGAGGTCACAGGGATGGTGAAACCAGAAAAGGCAGGTTCTGTACCATACCCAGAGCAGTCTACAACACAGACATGCATTATTTAATAGGTATTAATTCATTCTCCCTCTGTAGAAGACAGGTGGATTGGCTCTGCACTAATATAAACTATTCCATTTGCTGTCCTAGCTTCAGTTCAAGCTTTGTTCTTCTGTTGGATGTTCTGATGGCTCATTTAAGAGCCAAGACCAAAATTAACCCAGCCAGTTCCTTCTACTTAACACTGAACTGGGAGGTCTCTTTTTAAAGTCTTTCAAGAAAACAGGCAGGTCCTGT
>NW_008603361.1:22371-42369 GCF_000691845.1 Merops nubicus | reverse complement strand
GAGGAAAGAAGGGAAAGGGGGGAAAAAAAAGGCTGTGCAACTCTTTTCACGCCTTTACAATTGTGAGCAAAAATTTTAGGCGGTATTTCATCACACAACAGGACTTTAAGCCTAAAAAGGGCTCACGTAGGATGTTTTTTTTTATTTTGAAGTTCACTGTACTTACATGAAATACATTTTTCTTCTTCCATGACTCTCTCGATGAAGTATTTCTTCATGAAAAAAGATTTGTCAACAGGATGTGACAAAAATTCGGAGGCCAACTGGTACAATTGATCTCACCTGGTTTTTGACATTACACGGGCCATGCAATGTATATACCAATCTGTTTGGATTTCTCTCTGGTGTTTCCACAGCCTGCATCAAGTGAGATAATACTTTCCAGCACTTTAAGAAACAGTACCAAGAGAACAAAAAATCCTAGAGAACTCTTCCAGCTGGTAATAGGCACTCTGCACTGGCATTTTGTGGTCTGCCTATGAAAAAGTCATCATGGAGAAAAACACAGTAGCTTTTCAGAATGTTTACAGTACCTGAAGACATTAAACCAACATAAGTCTGTAGTTTGTACAAGCTGATACCTTCTCATGGTAGCAAAAGCACCAAATTTGTTCTTTGAGATTATGCATCAAGACTTGAAGCTGGATGTGTCTTGTGCATTTGACAGGAACAGGATCTTCTGACTAAGGGACCACATCTCCGTATTAGAATGTTGGTGTGAGACTGGCAGAAACTTGTCCTGCTAATAAATCACAAAACTTTTAAAATCAGAATATATAGATTAACTCCAAAAAGGTAATTTATAATTTAATTACATACCAAAGGAAACCACATTTCAAATATTTCAGCTTCCCCCTCCAGAGGCAAGAAACAACACATAAGGTATATGTGAAAAAAGTGAACGTTATTGCAGCATGTCGGTATTGATAAATCAAAATGCTAATATCACATTCTCTTATGTATTAGTAAAAAACTCAAAACACTAAGCTATTTTTTTAGTTTTATAAATTCTCCTTTACATATTTTAATTTCCAGAGTATTTTTTATATTATAAAACTATGATCAATTCCTTTCATGTATGAAAGACAGAGGGGGTTTATGGGACTTTCTTAAAATTTATTTTTATAAAGAATTTTTCATTCTGTTAAGCTGTCTGTTGAAAGACTGGAGTGAACTGCATTGGTTTCTTCATTTATGCTTTCTTTTTTCCTTATATTCCTTGTATCACTAGAAGATCAAAATGCTGTGAGCTGTTCCTACTTAACCCACAGTTACTAATTTTATGCCTTTTCTCTTTTAAGAGACACTATTTCTTCTTCCCCTGAAGTTACAGCTATTATCAATATTTTGCATTCATTTTATGCATCTCAGCTTTGTATCTCCAGATGTTTTTACGGTGATCATAAAGTATCTAAAAACCAAGCTGCCAACGGAATCCAGTTCTTCAAGGTCCCAGTAGCACACTCCATTGGATTTCCAAAAGTATAATAATAATAATAATAGAATGATGAGAAGAATAACAAGAAGAAAGAAAGCAAGCATGTGTCCAAACCCAGATGACTGCATGAGGTGAAGAGCAATTACCTGTTACCTTATCTTGACTTGTGAGTAGGTTGGTGCACTCATATGACAAATTACATTTCTGTTGTTCCTGTTAAAGAAGCACCTAAGCTGAAGGGCCTAGAGCACAAGTCCTGTGAGGAGCTGCTGATGGTGGTGAGGTTGTTTAGCCTGGGGAAAAGGAGGCTGAGGGGAGACCTCATTGTTCTCTACAACTACCTGAAAGGAGGCTGTAGTGAGGTGGGGGTCACTCTGTTCTCCCTTGTAGCAAGCAATAGGACAAGAGGAAATGGCCTCAAGTTGTGACAAGGGAGGTTTAGATTGAACATTAGGAAAAATTTCTTCACTAAAAGTGTTGTCAGGCTCTACAGTAGGCTGTCCAGGGAAATGGTTGCATCACCCATCCCTGGAGATATTTAAAAGAAGTGTTGATGTGGTGCTTAGTGCTATGGTGGACTTGGTAGTGCTGGGTTAAGGGTTGGACTCCATGATCTTAAAGGTCTTTTACAGCCTGAACAATTCTATGATTGAAGACAAGTTCACAGTTCAAGCTCTGTTTAACACAGATTATCTCTCCTCTTTCAATTCTGCTTGAAAGGAGTGCCAAGTGTTAATACAAAGCCTTAAAACATGCATTTCACAAGTCAGAGAAGGAAACTGTTCCCTACTATGAAGAGACACGATTTTATTAAGTGTCATCTGGCACCAGGCACTCATTTGCTAAGTCAAGACATAACAGAATACAGCTGAAGTGATCATTGGACAAAAATAATTTTGATAAAAAGCTTTTAGATTTCTACTAAGATTTTCCACTCAGCTGTCTCACGTGAGTGTTTTCTCACACAATCCTTCAGGTATCCCAGTTTCTGCCTCGAAGTAATACCTGTAAGTGAGAGCACTACTGACTTCTTTGCCATAAACCAAGTTCCAAGTTCCTAGCCTCTCATATCACTGTTGATGACTTTGCTAAATGAAATTAGGAAGTAGAAGCAATGACAGTTACTGAACGTGAGGTACAGTGAAGTCACTGGGTTTTTTTTCCAGAATAAATGCTCTTGGACTTGGGTGTCCGGCAAGTAAGAAAAAATAGGTGGGACCACTATGCAGCAAAACTCTAGTTTGAAAATTCTGCCTACCTGGTCTTCTTATGGGTCGAGATCCAAAGTAGTGTGTTTTTTAATGTTGGGTTCTCTTTAAAAAATAAATCCTAAAATATCTTGTCTGCACATTTCAGAGATTGGTAACTTTTTCTAGGTCCACAACGTGCAATCCCCTTGGAGCCCGGCTATAAAAGAAGATTTCATCAGGTTTCTTGGCAGCCAAGAGACTGCCAGGCACATCTGTTGAGGACTTTCAGAAAGGACACAAACAAGACCCGCATCAGCTCCAAACATCTGCGAGCACTGGAAAACATTGTCAGCTTGGTTCAAGGGAGCCAAACATCCTCCTGACCTTCAGCTGATTCCTGGCTAGCCACTGAATCCAGCTAACCAGTGTTACGCCAAACACTTTTTAATCTAGGTACATACTAAACAACAATACGTATGTATGCATGCATGCATATATTTGCACATGTATCTATATACACATCAATGCATACACATATAGCACCTATTAGACATATCAGATGCTTATTAAACAATGTCAGGGATGAACTGGAGATGGCAGTCTAAACTGAAACCAGGACAGTGAGAAACAGCGTTCCAATGCGAGTGAAAGCACTGGAGGAGAGTTCATGGGATCCCATACCCAGCTCTTTTCAGACATACCAAAGTCTGAATAAAATGGCTTAAATATGTAAAAAAAATCTGTTTGCAGCCAAAGTGAACAGTCCAGAGAACTGAAAATATTCTAGGAAAGACTGAAATAAAAATTCATGCTTAATTTACAATTTAATCAGTGTATTTTCATTAAAACAAAGATATTTCAAAACTATACAGATTTCTGAACAGTGTGCTCAGGCTGCAGTTTCTGTTCCCCATCTTAAAAGTGAGATATTATGGTATTACAGGAATATTCTTCATCTTAAAGGAACACAGTAATATTCAAAAAATTAATATGACTAATAAGTAACAGTCAGATGAGTGTTCACGTGCCTCGAGCACCACATCAAAAAGCTTAAAAAAAATTATCTTCCTTATTACTTGTAAAGCAGTATGAGGCTTGGGACTTAAGGATGTAGCTCTGCTTGTTTTATCAGTTCAGAATGCAGGAGATCTGAGTTTGAGAGAGCTGAATCTTCAGATGCCCAGAGATCTGCTTAAGCCAAAGGAGGATGGAGAAAACAGTGAGAAGGCAAACTCCTCTAAACCCACAGGGTTGTCCGTGGCCATGGGGACTGCCACGACAGGGTGATGTAGAACATGTCTGGGCAGTTGTAAGGGAGGGAGGAAGGATGTTTTAAGATCTTTACTTACAAGAAAATCAACCAACAATCTGACTTAATTGCAACACAAGTCACAAAAACTGAGTTAGAACAGACTCAGTTAAGAATCAGATGTCAATGCAAAGACAGGACAAAGAAAGGTGTTACTAAATAGTTGCTGAAACTCACAGCAACATTTCAGTATTTCCAGGTACTGTTTGAAATAAATCTTAACCCAAAGAAAAAGACCAACCCAAACAAACAAGCAAAACTCAACCAAACAAAAAACCAAACAAAGCTGTTTTATTCTTCTACTTTTTTGCCTAACAAATTACTTTTCTCCCTAAAAATGAGATGGGAGTTCCACCCTGACCGTCAACACACATAGGCATCAGTGTGGGACAGAGTCCCCATCCCAAACACACAGCTTTGCTGAAGAACGAATTTTTAATTTTTTTTTCCAATCCACTGAAATATCCCCAGGTTACATGTACATATTTTTATTAAGTAGATGCACACACACATCCATTGCTCTTCATTTTATGAAGATCCTTTAAAAAAATTGAGTGGTGGACCAAGACACGTCGGTATTTGTACAAGATGGTACGTGCTTAGGATTCATAAAGGAATCATGTCAACTGTGAGGTTGGCCCCTGGTCAAAAAGGAGCTCTCAGCAAGGCAGAGTCTGGCATCTGCATCCACACATGTTCTGTATGTCATGGAAGGCAAACAAGGCTGTGGGAGAAATGGGAGGCAGAGACAGATGGTGAAGAGCCTGGGGGGAACCAAAGCTGGTTTCTCCATCCCTAGTTTAGGTTGAGAAAAAGGACAAGAGCTCAGCTCCCCATATCCATGCCTTAGAATGAAGCCAATCTGTAAATATGCCTTTTTTTTTTTTTTTTTTAAAGGAGGAAACATGGAATATTTTTGCTGTTCAGTATCCTGTCCCATTTTTTTCTTAAGAAGACTTTGAGAGTCATCTTTAATTAGCTGAGCATTGACACTATATTTAATAAAGAAACCTCTTCAAGACAGAAGAAGGTCTCAACTACTCTCCTGTGGAATCTGCAATTAGCCGAGCACAGTTAATTTTTCCCCTGTCAGTTGTCAACACAGTATCTTTATCAGCTATGTGTCGCTAGAAACACAAATCCACTGACAGTTTGGTTTTGCTTAATTTCCAGAAATTCAGATGAAGGAAATGAAGCAGTCATGCTGCTGGATCAAGTGCAGATAATTGTTACTGCCTGAGGCTGTTGTGGAGGGTAAGAGCAGCTCTGTCGGCAGAGAGGGATGAAGCAAGCAGCACACCCTCTGCCACGGGAGCAGGCAGCATCTAAATGGCACACAATTTCCTTGTATCACAGCTAGATTTGGCTCCTGAGCTAAATCTTGTTAAGGCTTTGCGAGATCAAGTACCAAAATATCCTTTTGCCTTGCCTGATGCAATTCTTTCCCCCCTGGCCTGCTTGTCTTGCGTCTTCACACCCACCCGGTACATCATTGCTGAGAAAACATCTCTGCACACCATGAAGCCTTCATTTTCTTTCCCTCTTCACAGATTAAGGTCTTCACGAGCTCTTGTCTCTAAATTGCAGCTACAGAAGAACAGCTGTTACATGTTAGCTTCGTTGTACCCTCCTTTGCTCTTCAGTCTACTTTGCTTGATCTGTAGTCCTGCTGGTTCATAGCATTCTCTCTTCTGCACCCAGCAGTCATTCTTCACATCCAAATTCCTTTCTCACAACGTCCTTTCATTCAGTCCACCCTGTCTTCTCTTTAAGTCATGATGTAATCACGAAATTACATTTACCTCACTATATTTAGGTTATGATATTGTTGAAAAAGGAAGAACATATTTTGCCGATGTGTAATGAGAAAATGTACCAAATAATCTCTGCCAAAACAGAAAGCATTGCTGATAACCCTGAGGTGGTCCATTAAGGAGAAAGAGTTCTGGAAAGGAAAAACCACGACAGCCATTTCTGGCTGCAAAAGTGACATTTCAGAGTAAGCCTGGCCTAAGACTTAAGCTAATTCACTTTCTAAATGCTCAGAAAGCAGCAGAATAACCCCACGGGCAGTGCTTCTCACTTCCGAGGTGGCCGGGGCATACAGCCCTTGTCCATAGAACATTTCCTGGGCAGTTAGCAGAGCTGACAGACCCTGCAGCCTGCCTCGGGTCCAGGAAAGACATAGAGTGAAGCTTGCCACTAGTACAGACAACCTTGGTTGCTCTACATCCTAAAACAAAGCTCAGTGTTAATTGTAGGTGCCAACTTCACACTTTGTGTTGAAGTGGGATGCTCACATTTGTTACCTAAACCATGTTTCAAGAGATTTCACTGATTTCACTGTAGACCTTCCTTCTCTTCTAAATATTAATTTGGATAGTTCCTATCTCTTCTAATATTTGAAGACATTTTGTGCTCTTTAGTAAACTCAGACCTTGGTGAATTCCATGCTACAGATAAGCTTTTATATAACATTTTTTTACTTTATTCTCCTTCTGATTGTGAAGAACAGGAGAGTAGATGGTGGAGTCCCACTTGGTCTGAGACAATTCACTTCCTTCTTATGCCTGCTAGTGTTGGTAAGCCCCCCAAAATGCCTGTCTCTGTAAAAAATTACTGCTAGCTTATATCCCTCTTATCTCTTATCATACAGCTCTGAATTTACTGCACAGCTGAGCATAACTGGATGGCCTCAGCTGAGACTCTTATACAGGTAGGGCCGAGGTGGGTGCCTGCAGCCCTAGGAAACACCTCACTTTTCTCACGTATCCCACTGGCCTGTTGAGAACAGAGTGGGTATGTGCCAGTTGATACCTACAGTCACATTATTCAGTACCTGTCCCTGGCTGCATTCACTGCCTACTATTGAAATCCTGCTATATAGACAGTATTGTTCAGTCCCTGATGGCCTCTTTTATGATGCTTGCCACTACAGTGCCAAGTACTTCATAGACTTCATATGGACTTCAATCTCTTTTGCAGACAGAATGCTGTGATGGAGAAGAAATAACACTAAATATAGTCACTAATATGGGATCTTCTGCATCATTGAATACTCTTAGTATTGGAAGTGTTGAACTCCAGCCCAACATCAGTTTGACACTGCAAGTGCCTCTGCAGATCTGGGCTTCTCTGGGCTTGCACGCCGTAAGATGAGAAACATGAGCCAGCCCATAGCAGAGGATTGTAAGGATCATTACATGGAGACAAAATTCTCTTAAATCCCAACAGCTGCTGCTGCATGGGGAAAAGGGTGTGTGTCTGCAGCTGTAGGGTGAGAAGAGTGCTGCAGAGTCTAGGAGAAGGCACCAAGGTTGGGGCAGCAAGAAAGCTTTAACTTTTCCTAAAATCTACTTTAATACTAATGGTACCAAAGCTCTACATGATCTTGGAGAGCAAGGATGATCTTTATCATTAGCGATTTCTTTCAGAGCAACCTCTGTCCTGCCATGTACAGTCAAGATGCAGCTGATCCTGCTGCACTGTGGAATAAAGGAGCTTTTGCTTTCCATTCAAGGATTTCAAGACTTCTAACATCACTACTGTTCAGAAATCTTCCAGTCGAGCATCTGAACTTCAGAGTCTTGAACCACAACTGGTTTTTGGCCAATCATGTTTTTGCTATTTTTACAATGAGGTGAAAGACTTGCAAAGCTTACCAGTTTTACAGCATCTGAAAGTGGCTTTAGCAGTGCAACATCACATCATAGGAAAGAAAGAAGCAGATTTTTCTTCCAGCTACTTAGTTTAAAGCTCCCAACAGCTCCTGAAAGCTCAGATGTCTACTGTAGATAATAACCTTAAGTGTCACAGCAAGGCTGAAAATGTATTAAAAATATGTTTGCCTTTTGAATATTGATTCTGTAATTAACTTACTCCTTTTCCAGGCCTCTTTCCCAGATTTCCATATTCCACAGAAGTTATTACTGCATGGTTAGACCAACAGAGAGAAGAAAGAGGTGCTAGGTCACTATACAAGTAACAGGTTATTAACAGAAGGGCCAGAGAGGCTTTTGGGGCAGCACCCTCAGGAGTTTTGACTGGGTCACGGCAGACTGTGCTGGGTTGGGCAGAGCAGCTCGAGGAGCACTGGAAGCACTGCGTTGCCATGTGCAAGGGGCTCAGGAGCAGGACGTGTACCCGGGCGGGCGGGCAGGGCTGAGCCCACGGGCACTCTGCACCGCAGGCGTCTGTAGCCAGCGCTCTGCCAGCCTCCGTCAGACCGGAGCCCCTGGAGTGCGGCGCTGCCTTGGCTGACCCCTCCCTCCGAGCTGCAGCACCAGGCTCCTGCTCTCCGCGCTCAGCGGAGACTTGGCACCTTTCTTCCTTAAGGAAAACCGTAACAGATCACATTCTTGTGCCCCATATAGTCTCAGGGACACCTCTGGTGTTACAACTGGATGCACTGCCCTGTCTGGGAAAAGGCGGCATGGCCGCATCCCAAATCCCAGGGCTGATATTTGAGCCCCTTGCTCCGTGACTGACTCCTCTGGCACCTTCACAGCACAGATTTCAACTCTTCTGCCTTTGGGCACCTAACTTTTAATACCCAGCTTCTGCAACAGAATCCCAGTCCAAGACAACACCCACCACCCAAGAACACCAGCACACTGGGCAAGGAGACAGCTCAAGGAGGTGGAAGGAAAATATTTTATATCCACTTCAGCCTGAAAGAATGGAAGGTGAGCATTTTTCCTGCACCAAACAGCTTGTGGCTGTGATTTTTCAGTTAGGTTCATAGACACTTCATTTGCAATAGAGGAGATAGCCTGGTTTCCTTTTAGTCAGTCATAAGAACATTTGCTCTGGGGTGATCGAGTCCCTCTTCACCTCAGGGGACCAAAACTCTCTTCTCCACATCTGCAGCAAGTAGCCTATGTTCCAGATGTCCCACAAGAGGTTATTCTGCCTTAGCAGGTTCTTGCTCCCCAAGTGACAACCCTTCTGAGGACATTTTTACTTGCTAAGAAATAGACTGTGTTTTTCTGAACCCCTCCTCACAATGCTGCTTGTCTTTCATTCATAGTGTCATGCCAAAGCTGTAGCTCAGCCTTCTACATTATCATTCCTAACTAATTTCTGAAATAATCTAGAGAGGTAACTCAAACCTTTGAGTTGCACACCGTGAAACTACTTATTAAAGGAAGCAACATTAATTCTTTCAATGAGGCCTACAGTAGCTATTCTCAGTATACACTTGACATTGAAAAATATTAAGCACATTTGAATACAAAACTGAAATTAGTATTTACTGCAAGTCGTTATTAGCATGTGGTGTTGTCCCCCCAAACCAACCAGGCAAACACTTCATTAGCAGGCACATTTACAATGCTCTCAGCTGGAAGTTGTCCCAGATATGAAGTTACTTCATACTACAGCCAGTCAGTCCCCACGCGCTCCTCTTGGCTTATGAGGACCTGACAGATTTGCCCCTGAACAACTTTACTGATTTGCAAGGTGAAGAAGCACAGAAAAGTCTACATGTGTTTATAGAATGGCTGAGGTTGGAAGGGACCCTAGAGATCATCTAATCCAACCTCTCTGCCATGGGCAGGGACACCTCTCCACTAGACCAGGTTGCTCAAGGCCCCATCCAGCCTGGCCTTGAACACCTCCAGGGAGGGCACGTCCACAGCCTCTCTGGGCAACCTGTTCCAGAGTCTCACCACCCTCGTACTGGAGAACTTCTTCCTAAGATCTAGTCTAGACCTACTCTCCTTCAGTTTAAAACCATTTTCCCTTGTTCTGTTGCTGGACAGTCCTGTGAAAAGTCCCCTTCCAGTGTTCCTGCAAGCCAGTTATATCTTTTAAGGAAAAAATTGCCCTTCTCTTGTGATGAGTGAATGGATAATATCATGCTGAGCAATACCTGTTACAGGTAAGCCAATCACAGTAGTAGAAGAAAATATTGCTAATAAGGAAACCCAGCAAATACTAAGCATTCATTTTCACAGAAGGAATGAAGCACACATTGGTAGTTCCTTTCTGTTAGCTGTGGAAAAAAAGACTTTTTAAAAAATCTGATGCAAATTCTCCCCTTCCAAAAAAAGAAAAAAAAGGTTCAGATTTCACACTGTCACACAAAAATCGACACTTCCAAGGTTATGAACAAACTAAGTTTAATCTACACCTAGTTTACAGCTGCATCAGAGGAAGAAAGGTTTCAGTCTTTCCAGTAAACGAATGCAGCAGAAGCTACGTCCGTGCCAGCAAGTAATCCAGTACGACAGAAGTGAACCCACAGAATCAAACAGTTCAACCTCTATACCTACAGTATATACAGCCTGGAAATTTGAAGGCCAGATTTAGTCCGATCCTCCAGACATCCTCTACACATAGGTGGTCTCACACTGCCTGAAAGAAACCACTGCTACAAACTCACATCCCCACTAGAGATGGAGGGCATTTGGTGCATGCCCAGGGCCCAGGACAGAGCTCTCCAAAAGGAAGAACTCAAAGAGCACAGAAACTGCCTTGTAGGCCAAACCAGTGTGTGGCAAGTGGGGCTGAGAGAGGGATTTGCTCCCAAACTGCACAAACTACATCTCTGCCATAGGTGCAGATAAAGTCATCCCCTAAAGAGAAGACATCTCTTAGGGTGTTCAGTCTCACACACTACTTTTGACCCTGGGCTGAATGACTGCTTATTAATGAGCTGTGTTGCAGTGCCCCCAGCTGAACCAGCCAGCAGAACTGTCACCAGCACGCAGAGCATGAGAAGCAGTAGTGATGTAATCAAAATTACGATGACTTTAAGGTTTCATTCTACCTGCAGTATGAAATTTAAGATGTACAAAAAGGGGAGAGGCTGCACAGGAGAACCTGAAAGCAGAACTGTCATTGCCACTCCTGTTGCAGATGTTCAGAAAGAACAACTGCTTCTTACCTGATGTAGTTAAAAATTCCTTCATATAAAGGGGCACTAAGATGCATGAGATATAATACATTTCATAAACGCAAGCATTTTACAAGTCCATATTGCAAGCCATAATGTCTAGTACACCAACATTACACAATACAAAGCTTCTCTTTATATTTAAAAATAGAATATAAACAAATAGGAATTCACAATAAGACAATTGCCACAGCAACATTTCTCAAAGAAAGTGCTTTACCTACACAAAATAGCCTAAAGCAAGCTCTAAGCTTCTCCAATTTAAAAGGGGTAGGGGTAGAAAGAAAAGTACAAGTGACATCCAAAATTCTGAGAGAAATCCAGGATTCCAGATGTGCCGTGTGCCTCAGCTGATACTCGAGTCAGCTTCATCTAGGGTCATTACCCCAAAATATGATACAGCATATCATTTAAAAAAAGTAATAGAATAGTTGGTTTACTTTGAAATTGCTTTATTGAAGCTATAATTTAATAGATTTGATGTTCAAGGTGTAAAATTATCTCACAGGCTAAGAATTAACACAACAGAAAAAACTAGAAGTAATACAAATCTACTAATGTCAACCTACTGGTAAAATTGAATCTATAGGATGCTAATCTTTGAAGGTAAGGAGTTAGGACTATCACAGGACTGAATAAACAGAGAGGGAAACACAGCAATAGAGTATTTCACAGTAAAATACCTCTTTATTAGGATTATATTTAAAACTAGCTTTTTATTTCAGATAAGAAAAAATAGCATTCTGACTTTTAGCCAGTGCCGATTCTGGTCATACGCAATATTCTAACAGCTCAAAAAGTTATTTGTGCCATTGTTGCCCATTAACAGTTCTCCTAACTGTCCATTCACTGCCTTCTGTTTTCAGTTTGTTCTTAAATACGTTGAAGACATTCTTCAAACAAGGTTTGTATTTAGATCTTGGTTAAGACTGACAGACTGACCTGACGGTGACTCGGCATCTGTCATTAGCTCACACACAGCTTTTATAAGCCGAAGAACAACATGGCTCAAGAGCTGATCTACAAATACGACTAATAGGGCAGCTCTCCAGGAAGACTGTAGTAGGACAAATCCCACTTTTCTACTGCACAGTTTAGTACTGTAAAGTAGCAGCTATTTGAAGAACTTCAGTTAATTCTATACCCCTTTATAAGAGAGTGCTGGAGAACAGAATATGGGGGTATTGCTATTGCTGTTCAAACAGTAAATTGCTTTGCCTGTACATTGTTATACTCAGTACAAGTCTAGACACTTTGTCTATGCTCTAACTTAAGAGTTTAAGGTAATTAATTGTATCATGTTGTAAACAAAGATACAAAACCTTTGTGTAAGCTTTAATGGTTTAGGGGTGTGCATAAACAGCTGCCTCCAAAAAAAAAAAAAAAAGGCAAGCTGTTTAATTTTAAAGCAGGTTTTCATCCAATCTATGCATTTCACAGAAGGGTTACACAGCATTTTTAATGAAGTCTGTGTTCTTAGATACCCGATGTCCATTTTCAATAAGATCTATTTCAATAAGATAGGGAAAGTATTCTCCAGATAAATGTATTGGTTTTGGTCTTGTCATTTCTTCTACCCTCTGTAGCCAGTATGAAGCTAAAAGATACCTGTACCTGTTTTAAGCGGACTTGCATATGGAAATGTTTCTTAAATGCAGATGAAAACAATGGATGGTAGTATTACAACAATCTCTAAATAGCCAATAGGCCACAAGTTTGTGGCTGTTATAAACATTTTTTTAAAAATATATAGGAACACCAAAAATAGGCCATATCAGGAAGCAATCTGATACTCAAATAAATAGAAAATTTGCATTTTAATGTCACATTGAGTTTTAGTACATTTCAATCCAAGAAAAAAAAAAAGGCAAAACAAACCAAAAACAAAAACAAACTGACAGACATAGTAAGGAGTACAGGATTATATATATATTACAATATGCCTTGTTATAATACATTTGTGGCTTTATGGTAAGAAAACCTCAAGGGCAGCTGGAGTTTGAGCTCATTTAAGTAACTGTCAGGAACAAAGCATTAAATGCATTTCTGAACTAAGTACTTTTATTTAATTTCAAAATCTTAAAAGTGTTAGACCTTGGCCTTTTTTTTTTTAATTTAGTTACCACGGAGCTAGCTAAGTAAGTATTCTGGAAGGTTTAAACAATATAGAAAATGATTTTCCCAATTTTACGTACAGAGAAAGGATACATGATTTCAAAAACAGCACCTCTGGCTAACTCCATGTTGACCTTGACCTAGAAACGCACATCAGTGATCTCCACAAGGAATCCCGCAAATTCTGGAAGCCGTCCGTTTGACATGAAAGCAAGACAAACGGCTATCAATATGCAAAAATATTTTTCAAACTGTCTTAACATGTAATTGAAAACTAAAGGCATGGTCTCTTCATTATACAAAAATAAGGTACAACAGAAACTCTAAAGGAAGATATTTAGCTATACGGAAGTTGCAACCCTCTGAAAAGAAAGGAGGAGGAAAAAAGTCAATTAGCTAAGCTTTGTGCTCTAACCAAACTACTTACAGTGATTTTCAATGGCAAAAGCCCATGCTGACTGGGTGATCTGACAGTTCCAAATACTTTTTTTGTAATAGTTTTTATTTGTATACAAGGACACTAAATCCAGTCATGCAACGTTCACTTCAAGCGTTCTGCATCTCTTTCCCAATCTTATAGCTAAGGATCTTGTTCCAGTCAATCTTGGTGCGGGTGACTGGCAGCTGCCGACGTAAGGCCTTGAAAGTGGTGTCCGACATCGTCTGGTAGTTCTCGCTGATGGCCGTCTGTTAGAGCCACACACAGCAAACACATGTCAACAGCAGAAACGGGGCGGCACAAATGAGTAGCCCGTTACCTCTGACACGGGCTTAATGAAAAGATGCTAAATTAAAATAATATTTTATGAGGGAAAGCTGTTAGCTCTAGATTGAGCCTACGTGGACAAGCCCCAGCCGTCAGTCAGACGCACGGAGCGAGCCCGGCCACAGCCGGGGCAGCTCACAGGCCACGGGGCGGGGAGCGGAGCGTCGGCTGGAGGGAGCTCATCCAGCACTTCAGACTCTAAAGCCTCCCCCTGTTTTTCCCCGGGGATGGTAGAGGCAGTCCACAACACTGGATGAACTTGAATATAATGCATTTGATACATACTTTGTAAATGTTTATTAAAGACTGTTTTTTAAAAGCTGATGGAACACTGCCAGAACTGAAATTTACCTTACGTTCCAGACCTAAATGAACACAAACCCACTTCTACGGGGGATATCTAGAACAGTTCTACTTTTCTAACTCTAAAATAACTACTTGAAATGGATAAGGCTTACGGTTATATTTATCAAAGCTGCCTAGCAGTAGCCTCTGAACGGAATTTGTAAAAAAATTCCACTTAGGGAATGCACTAACACTGCAAGAGATCAGAACTGCAGGTATTTTATCACACTAGAGACTTCTCTGCTCTCAGAAACATGACTTCTAATGTAACATTAAGTAGGTGGCTGTAATCACCAGGAGGTATGGAAATGGAGGATATAGTTAATAGCAGCATGTAATCTATTTATATTTGTGTGGAACTCCATTATCTTAATATCAAAAACTTGCTAATTATGTAATACGAGCTTTGGTTAAGTACATGGTAATGTTATACATGCGAGTAAGGATATAGTGTTTGTTTCCAACATACCTGATACTCATTTTCTGCAGCCTCTACAATTTTTATAAATTCCTTTGCTGTCTGGGCTTCATTCTAGAAAAAAAGCATTTAAATTAGGTCTGATGTACAGCATGACTTAAGACCATTTATGGTTTTTGGTATAGTTAAGAGAGACGTCAGCAAGACTCTATAAGAGCACATGACCATTTTTAGTGGCTACACCAAAACTGAACAAAACATTCACCCAGAAGGCATATGCCACATTATATTATTATTATATTTAAAACATAAACAGTCAAATGACAACAAGCATAAAGATTACCATGGAGCTAATGAAAATATTTTGATTTTATATACCTTGTCTTCTAAAACATCCCCAAGCAACTTTCAGTATGACTGATTAACAGTTTCTTGGCTTCTGGCCTCATCCTTAAGTATGTGTTTTAAAAATAAAACCCGACAGATTAGCTGAAGGACTTGAAAGAAGTCTCAAGAAGTAAGGGAGAGTTCATGAATTTCAAAACTCCCAACTTGGTGTTGCAGACACTCCTAAGGGTGCTTTTGCAGAAAGTTTGGGGTGTTCTTGTCCCTCGTGATCCCTCGTTCCTATAAAGGCAAAGACTGCGAGAAAACTATGGAAGCTTCAACTATAACTGAATCAAAGTTTCAGTGAAACTGCACCTAGTAGCTGTGAAAGTTCTCCTAGACACTGCAGGGAGAGAGAGACGAAAGAGGAGGTAGAGACCAAGTGAAACAAAAGGGTTTTGACTTTTCAGTGAACTGAAGCAATGATTTCAAAGGCTCTGCTGAAGAAAGGAAGATTTCAGGGGTATAAGGTCTTAATTAAGGATAAGAAACTGGTAATAGGAAAGTAACATTCAGCAAAATTATGCATAGCTTTAGCAACAAGAGAACTCCCCAGTCACTTATTTCAGTTGTGCCCACTGGTGATACAAAATTGCTTCTCTGACAAATGACTAAAACAGGAGTCGTTTGGGCTCCTTTTAATCTACCTACCATTCCTTCTGTGTGAAATAAGAACAGTCTCTGCCCTTTACAAAGCTCCAAGCCAAGTTTAAAAATTGGTAACCAACCAGCAGCATACTTGCTTTTGTTCTAGGTAGGAAGATTTTGTAAAAGATGTTTTTCTACTTATTAGTCTTCTGTCACTTTTACTAAATTGTGGAACAGGATCAAGTTTCTTCCCAACATAAAGTGAAGCAAAAGCTATTGAAAAAAGAACTTCTTCCACATAATCTTCCCTGAAGCGACTCCTAGCTGAATGAAAGGCCAAACAGATCCCTTCACTTTGGGGGTCAAATGTAATTTTATATCTACAGTTCCAGACGCGTTATCAGTTGGCACCACACTCCCTCATTCTTTATAGGGCTATTGCAACTGCAAAGCCAACAAGCCTTGCTTTATATTAACAAACAATGTTCTTTATTGATGAATTGGGCTTTTGAGCCACATTGGTGACTACTAGTTGTTATCATCAGAATACTTCTACTGTTCACTTTTACAGTTTCCCTTTGCCAGTTTAACCTCACTGTCTTGCGTTTAATTTATTAAAGAACACCCTCAACCAAAAATCTTACTGTTTATAAACACAACATCCAGTAGGCGACACGAGCTTTACTTCAAAAGCAGTAGTTGTTCATGTTGCAACATTATCAACCCTTAAAGGATACATCTGCTGCTATTTCCAAACATTTTTTATTTCTACTGTCTGCTCCTGTAACGATCCATTTGGAAAGAAGTTGAAAAAAAAGTAACGCTTCAAATATAAAGTGCATTAGGCTTCTCAGGCTGATGCATCTCTGAAAGGGCTTTTTGTACAGAAAAGCAAGAGGCTGACAGCACCAGTTACAGTCAGGGAGGAAATGAAGGGAGAATACCCACTACTGCTTCTCAACTGGTAGCATTTATTTACTATTTTTAGCGTACTGGTCTTCTCCCAGTGAGCAAAGGAGGCAATCTCCTAGAGATTATATTACTTGAAGTCAATTATTGTAACTCAAACCTCCCTCATATTCAGAAATTGATTGTACAGGGAACTCTGCAGACCAAAGTTTAAATCCAACAGAAGTGCAGAAAGAATGACAGCAAGCTAATTAAAGCTTTACAATCAAAGCTAAGTTAGCTGATATAAGCCACAGGCAAGCATACAATAATTTTTAATTTTTTTTTTTAAACAGTAGCCACATGTTAGGTAAAAGTAGTAAATATTACATACAGAGCATTTATAAATGAGAACATTAATTCCCATTCATGAAGAAAAGCAAACTAGCCTTCAAACTTCTGAGCTTTATTAGGCTTGCTTCTCTTTTCAAAATAAGAAGTCATTGCACTGAGGTCTTTAAAGATCACTTACAGACACTGTTAAAGAATCTTGTATGTCTTTATGGCTCACCAGCTGAACATTACCATCTTCATAATAGTGAACCTACAGGAAATTAAATAAATTTCAATTGCATGTTACAGACCAACAACATACAGGAAAATCGAAGTACTGTAGAATTTATCATACTAATACCCCTGTGCAGATTAAACAAAACCACACATAGTTTTACAGAAAAAAAAAAAAAAAGAAAACCAAAATGCTGTAGAATTAAAGTTGTTTTGAGAGGGAATACTTCCTCAAAATAAAGAAGCTACTCTGGAAGCATTTTTGTGTTGATGTGCCTGACACAAGTGTTTCATGCAAAGAAGTTTAGGTTTTGATTAACATCATGAAGAAGAAACATACTATTTATGTGACCTTACTAGAAAATCTGGAAATTATCAAATTCTATTTAGAATAAGAATAGTTTTGGCAAGGCTTCAGGATACTGTGAAGCTGTTTTTCTGTTTCACCCAAACTGTTTTCTTGGGACAGCACAACATTAAGCTTCCCTTTCTAGATCTGCCTTGTATTGATATTTTCCTCTATTAGATATGGCTTGTAACAAAAGCTGATATTTATCTATAAAAAGGGGCTCACTGCGACAAAGTTTGACATGTTAGACAGCAGAACAGAATGAAATGTCTTTACTCTTGAAATGTTTTATCTACAGAACAGCTTCTTTGATTATTTTGCAGGAGGAGGATACCAGTAAAACTCTACCCAAAATAACTTTAGTACTTTCAAATTCAGTTGAGAAGGATTCTAAAATATTCAATTTCTAATGCAACTGTTGGAAAACTTAAAAAATAGGAAACTATATATAAAGTTACATGTAATCATTCACAACAACTGATCCAGAAGAGTTAAGCAGCTCACTGAAATTTAAACAGCTATTTTAAAAGATTTTTTTTTCCACTATTTTAATAAAGTCAACAGTTAATGCAGCTGATGTTATGAGGGATCAAAACATACATTGCATCCTATTAGGCAAGACAGCATTTTAATTTGGAGATTAATGCACAAAACTGTAACTTCGTATACATTATGATCATGCATGCAAGAGACCTTTGGTTTTATAAACAGTAGAGAAAACATGACACTGAGTAAGACAGCTACAACGCCTAGGAAAAATAAAGGTTTTCTATGTGAGAAAAACATTGTTTCCTATGAGCCATCTTACATTATTATTTTGCTTATTGTCTAATACTTGTTTTTCAACAAAAAGTATTGTCCTAACCATAAAATAAGCATCTTTTCAAATCAAATTTTTCTGTGTGAAACTTCTGCCAGCCTTTTTCTATCCAGTTACTAAAAGATGCAAAGTGCTTACTCAGTGCAAAATTCTGAAACCTCCCAATGAACAGCAGAAGTCAGAGAAGTATTTATCTCCCCTTCTCTGTCACAAGCCACTGCAGAGGGCCCAAACCTCCCCTGTGCTCAGAGGCCAGTATCAGCACAGAAATCTTATCTGTCTCACTGAGTCACATTGTTGGCAAACACTCAGGCCTAAAAATGGGGAGGAAGAGTCCAGTCTAACTCTGGGATGTGCTATATCTTATACGAAATATGAGAAGTAACTGTTCTGTACTATACCTCACTGCTGACATCCTTCTAGAATGCTAGGTCTGGGTTCAGAAGACTACAAGAATGATGATGTTTATGAACAGAACCTCTTGGAAAGGTTAACTAAGGAGGGATGAGAATAACAAATTATCTAAGAGATAAAATTAGTAGCCAGTACACTTATCAGTTGTTTTCCATGCACTGTTGGAGCACATCAAGCACCACAGGGACTTAGATTTAATAAAAGGCTCTGCTGTTGCAGTTCTCCCCTTACACATAATTAAAAGAATATTAAACAAGGGAAGAGATTAAGACAGTTGAGAATCTCCTATATTAGAATTTATTGAAAGAATTAAATAAAAAAGAAATTGTGCAATTGACCTTAAAAATACTGAAGACACCTGAAAAGAGGAGGTGATGCCAGAATTTCCCCCAGCTTGATCATAAAAAGATCTTATCAGAAACAGGGGAAGGGTCATATTGCTGTCAAAGATTCTGCAAATAACACTAAAATTTCAGACCTCTGAAATGTCACTAATGCGGTACTGAGTTCATACTCTAGAATATTTTCCTCCTTAAAAAAAATTTAAGCACTTTTATTTGTTCTTTTGTTTGGAAGAGGGAAGAGGGAGCACACCCACACACACTGAAAAAATTGTACAAAATTCCTAAAAATTTTAAACTGAGTTCGAAATTCTTTGGTGAAACATGTAGATCCTATGTAAACTACAAAAAAAACCCTGCAACTTTTAGTCACTGCTCAGAACACAGACTTTAATGAATGTAAATAATTACTTGATAAATTACATGAAATAGTAATAAAAGACAAAATTCAGGTGGTGCCCAAAGCAAGATACTGATTAAAACCTAATTCCCTGTTTAGACTACCTTCTAGGGTACTAGACTAACCTTTCCCAGAATTAGGTAGATATCTGCCTGCTTGTTCTGGAAAATCTCTTACGACACTGAAACCAAACTGCACACAGTGGAGAAAATGTTTGATTTGCTGCAAGCTGTACCTAAATGAGAGTTTATTTAGATTCTCCTGAAGTCTTGGAAGCCTGGAAGTTACTCAGGGTGCTTACCATGACTGTCTTGATATGACAACATAATAATGGCTGTCCACATTTTGACTATCACTCCAGTTATAAGATTTGCCCCTGAACAAGATATCAGATTCAGGCCTCCTGCTTGGGTGGGTCTAAACACAGCTACCACATCCTAAAAATAACATCCTAGCCTCAGGCTACAGCTAGAAAAACATTCCATTGCATCTTCCTTCTTAGGTCAAGTCACTAAGCAGTAATGAATTGCAAAACTTGGGGTGGGGGACAACAAAAAAAAGCAGGAAAAGGGAACTTTATGTCCTGTAAGAAGGTAATGAAGTACTACACTGAAAGCCAGACAGCACCAAGATTCTAGTCCCTGATCCCAGAACTGTTTTTAAAAACTCCTGCAAAATAGGTATACAGATTCCAAGGAACCAATCCAGGAAGTCCAGTACCCCTGCCTACCACATGACAGCCAGACTTCCTTTGGTCTCAAGACT
>NW_008603361.1:21639-22340 GCF_000691845.1 Merops nubicus | reverse complement strand
CCTGCTTGGACAGTATCTCCTTCCTGAGTGCCCTAAAGCCAACAGAAAGGGCAAATTCTGAATGAAGGGTACTCAGATTCAGAAATCTCAGATGATGGAATGACTGAAACCAAAGGTTCACAGCTTTATGAACAACAGGGAGTGTAACATGAAAAAAAAAAACAACCCTGCTATTATGTACTAAAAAGAAAAAATTCTACTCTCAGGAAAGGCTTGTACCACTGTGAATTCAAGCAACAGGAAACCAAAGAGGTATATGCCTAACTGAGGTGAATACACTTCCTGAGTCCTCTGAATCATTACCTTAAATCATGTATTTTGTGTTTGTAAGGATTAGGTAAATATGCAATTAAGTAGCTAGCACTTAACTGAATGGTATCTCTGCTTTGCTTACCGGGTCTCTGAATTCTCTTAAAGTATTTAATACACTGGCCTGAGTCTCCCCTGATAATAACTGGAGACTTTATTGATCAGGATACAGTCTGAGATAAGCATACCTGAATTTTCAAGATGCCAGCCACTTGAGTGGTCGAAGGGGTGATTGTAAACTTCCACTCTGACCTCCAACGGCCATTCCTTTAAAAAAATAAAACAAAAATCAGATGTCACCCCACTGGATAAGGAAAAAAACCCAACAGGTAGTCAAAAGGAAAACAGAATGAAATATGTTGTGCAACTACACATGCACAAAATCTTTCCCT
>NW_008603361.1:8923-21605 GCF_000691845.1 Merops nubicus | reverse complement strand
CTTTCCCAAAACACTTAACCTCAGTTTTGGGATGTGGACCAAGACCAAGGAGATTAGTAAAGACCTTTTAGCAATAAGACTTAACTTCTAAAAATGCTTAAAGCCTGCAATGTTCTTTCCCTCCTTTATTATTAATTAGGCATATGCAGTCAATATTTTGTTTCTGTGATGGCATCAGGCTACAAAAAACATGAATGGAAGGTTTATTAAAGCAGCAGGACTTTCCACCATGCTGAACTCTAAGCCTTTCAGCTCTTCTAGCATTTCTGTTCCAGGACAACTACTTCCTTCCAGTTTCCTTCCACAAATTCAGTATCCTTGACAAACTGCTGAGAGGGAGTCTCTAACATCTGGAGCACAGAATGGGGAGAGTGTAGTTTCACCTGATTACTTTCCTGTAGACTAGATGTTTTCTTACTGGGTTATGAGGTCAGTGGATTAGAAGGTTAGTACATTAGAGCTATATTAAGAGCACTGTGGCTGTCTCCTGTCTCCTCCTTTGTTTGCACTTAAAGAAGGAAAGTAAGTTGATACTGTGAGTTCAGATCTTACTCATGTTAAGTGTAGATTGCAGTGCATTCAGCAAGGGGAGAGAAAGAGATGACTTTTAAGGTTAACAAGTACTAATGGATCTATATTTACACATCTTAGATACTAACAATATTAACTCAATTATAAAGACATTGGTTATTATTTCAGACAGGATCCAAATTATAGATTACCACTGAAAATTCAGACTAAGGCAATTCAGAAGCTTGCTGGCATCTCTAAGGAAGCTGAAAAAGTCACTCACCTCAGTGATACTAAGATTACTGATAGCCTTATAGATGGACTCATAAGTTACACGAAAGCTCACATGCTGAACTATACTTCAGGTACAATATTGCTTTCTAGATGCACAGGATTCAATGACTGGCTAACAGATTTGCGTGCCTCTTAGTCACTTTGTGGTCCTTGAAGTTAAGATGACCACAATGTTTCCACCATGGGATATCTTTTTTATCCTTAAGGTGCTATTCCAATAAAAAGGGTTCAAGTTCAAAAGGATCTTTCTGTGGGAAATGTTCCAAGTTAAAAACATGTCAGTATTTTATTTACTTCTGCTGACTTAAGATGTATTCTAAGACATTAATTGTCCTTCCTTTTCTTTTATATTCTTTAATAAGCCATCTATCCTACTATGTTGGTAGCATTTCAGAAATTCACAGAATACTTTTCTTTGGCATGTATTGGTTTTCTATCATCCAGTAAACTTGCTTTCATGGTAGGTTGCCAGCCTTTCAAATACCTAAAAAGCTGGGACACCTTGAGAATAAATACTGGCTGTGGCTTGGGCTGGACATCCAGACATACAGCTGGATAACTGAGGAGCCTAGTTAACTTTGTATCCATCCCTTCATCCTCAAATCCCCCAAACCAATATGCAATTATTAAAGCTTGCTAAGAATGAGAATTAGAGTCTGACTATCCCCCTGTAAAACAGAAACGTGGTCAACATTTACCCATAGATGTCCAACCATAACTATTAAAGTTTGAAGGAACTTTCTCCATCTGTAAAAGGTAGTTGCATATCTGTTTCTCTTCTTTAAAGACTACAGTATTGAAGTAACTATTTGGAATACCAAAAATCATTCATACTTCTGAACTAAAAAGAAAATCAGTATTATTTCAAGTTACTTCTAACATTGATGTAAAACATGACTAGTCACGTCTGCATGTTTAAGTCAGTAGGAGAAAATATTCATTAACTGTGCAAATTCAATTAAAGTCTATGGAACAGTATGCTGGGCGAATCATTTAATTGATACAGACACATGCTGAAACTACTCTGCATATGTAAAAATCACCTACAGCATTAGAAAATAAATACTTCTGCACTTCCATTCATTACACATGGTATTATTAAGTATAATTTCAAGCAGATGTAAAAGAGCAAATAAAATAATGATGAAATACATTTCTTCAGACAACTGCATATAATAGCCATCTTAGGAGACACTTCTTTAACTCAATTCTGATACAGTGATATTTATCTCAACTCCGGTCATTTTCTTGCAAAAAGCTACCCAGAGATCACATCAGACTGTGGAAAACATCTTTCAACCAAGTACTGAAAAAAAATCAAGCTGCAGTTCATAAGAGTTTATTTCATTCAAGATCACCTTTATCTACCTCACACAAAAATTAATGATTCAAGTCCTACAGTAAATTAATCTTTGGTCACCTTCTTTCTCTGAGTCATGCAAACTCTTTTTGTTCTGTCAGTCACAAAGGAGGTAACACCAGCAGAAACAGCTGGGAGGGAGCACAGGCATGGGTATTGGCGCCGGTGTGACAGACTGGAAGTCACATGGACCTTTATCAAATTCCCACAGTTCTGCAAAGGAGGTGCAGACTTGCAGGCTGCCATTTTACTTACCACAAAGGAAGAGCTTTCTACACATTTTTAGCAGAAAAACATCACATGCAAGGTGTGCATGCACCTCCTTCTCTGAACTAAGAATTATCAGTGTAAGGGCACTAGTGCAGCAACTCTATCGTATTTTACTGTATTTGTATCCAGACAGAAGCTTACCAGAAATTTTTTGCTTGGAACTGATGGCTCTCTATGCATGCAATAATAGTCTGCTGTCCATCAATTGTTTTACCATACACCTTCATTAGGAAAAAAAGAAAGCAAAAGAAAAAAAAGAACAAGAATTGAAGTGTCTGTAGGACATGCTCAAGTTGCTTAGAGATATCTAGTTCTATTACCATTAGATAAACAGTAAATTTTAATTTTATAACTACTATGGTTCTCACATAATATTGACTACATGAAGCATTAAATTGCATATTACAATGCAGAAAAATTTTATCTTAGAAAATCTGAAGGTCAAGCATCTCAAATTAAATTTTATAAACTGCAAACTCATTTTTCTGCAACTAGAGGAATTTTAAGCCTATAGCAGTGACTGTTGTGACAATATATATTACCAGCTGGGTTTCAGATACCAGTTACTCTACACCTAAATGATGATTTAGGCCTTCACAGACTAGTGAAAATGTGATTAAAAGGGTGAGTTGGTCTGCTCTTCTGCTTTATCCCCTCAAACCAAATGCTACTAAAAATGATCTCTATGAACATGCAATCTGTTTTCCTTTACAGAAGCTGGAACTCATCCGACTGCCTGGGAACGCAATTCAACTTGTTAACTCAGCAAATGATTTTATTTTTTTTTCCCCAGTTAGTTTTTCCATCAGGTTAATACAAATCACAGGACAGTAATCATTAGGTCATTTTGCTGAACTTTGAATAGTCACAGTGCTCCTAACAGCAAAACGATGGTATTTCAGTCCAGACTGAGAAGTTTTATCTTCAGAAGCCATCAGAACCCACTGATTCTGCTGGTAAGAACATAGCATTTGATATACAGGACATGTGATGGAGAGCAAATAGTTTAGCTTACTGACACACTTATCAGGAAACCACATCAAGACAGACACCTGTATCATAAGGATTTTTCTTTTTTTTTTTTTCTAAAGTAAATTAACCATCAAAGCAGCCATGATCAATGGGATCATCCTGCAGTAGCTTTAAGTAAATTAACCATCAAGGCAGCCAGGATCAATGGGATCATCCTGCAGTAGTCTACTAAAGGTACTTCTGAACTCCTTTCTTCAGAACTGAAAGGTAAGTCTTCACTATGACCTGCAGTAAGTAGCCACCCACTAGTAATCCAATAGCTGAAATATTAAACTTTTGAAGTTCTCCCTCATTTCCCTGTGTGAACCCTTGATAGGACCAAATTCTTTTCAGTTGAAACTATCTTCCTCATTTACAAACAGTTCAAATTTTTTTTTAGATTTCTGCCTGTAGTGGTACAGTGGTTATGTAATTTAGTACTTACTGTGCAGACACCATTTGGGTAGTGTTCTTTCACATATGCTTTCATTGCTGTTTCAACTGAATTTCTCCAGGATTCTATGGCATTTTCAACTTCATGGGGTCTAGGATCAGTAGCCTCCTTTCTTAAGTGATCAAATTTAAAAGAAATCTTGTTCTTGGGATCCAAAAATTTTCCATTTCCCAAATCACCATGTTCTGTTATCAAAACCTGCATTATAAAATTTTACTTTAAAACATTTGCTATTGAATAAAGACAAGAAAATACCTTGCCAAATCTACTTATATCCTACATTTAACTGGAGCTTACTCATATTCCAATACATTTTAAATGAAACATTCATATAGCAAGAGAGGAAGAGGCTAACATGACACACTGCCTCAGAAAAAAAAATCCTCAATCTTACCCTTCTACTGCAATGAACAATGCAACATTGAAATTCATGTCTTCTAGTACTAAAGCTGGAGAAAAGTTTTTCTACAGCTCCAAATCAGGTCTGAATAAATTCAGGCCAATGACACAGACTGAAATTACAAGCTCTTTAGATGCCCTAAATGATTAACTTATGGAACTGGTACTATTGGAGGGCCATAATCTTTACATTTTGACAAGGAATCATAAAAGATGCACTTCTTTTCATTTTCTTGCCAATATATGGTCCAATACCAGAACATCTTTAACAATTTAAGGAACACTGAAGTATTTTTTTGTATTCATACCTGTTCATCGTAACCATCAATCTTTACTGGAGTGAACTGGTCCAGGTTGTACTGTGCAAATGCACTACAAGAGAAAAAAAAAAAACACCAAAAGCCTGCATCAAGCACAAACCTTTTCCTTAGTGGGTGTAAGAGATTTGAATAAGTAATCTGGGCAACGATGCATAAAAAATTATATCAAAGCTTCATTATGTATTAGGCCCAAAATTTTGGTGTCACTTTGGTTCATTCAGAGTTCATATTGCAGATTACACAACGATTTATGTTCAAAAGTGACCTGACACAAACACATCAGCTTTAGACTAACCCACAGAAACTGGAGGAACAGAAAATGACATAATGGCATCCTACGTGCCAAGCACACATCTTTTAAATGAATCATTTACTGACAGTGCAAGTCTTACTGAAAAACATTATCTTTTATGCAAGTGAGGATGGGGCATCTGGTACTTACTGGGCTGCTCCTTCCCTGAGAAGATTGTCGTTATTAAGCAGCAACCGAACATCTGGAAGGAGATATTTACAACGTAACTCAGAAACTTACAGCAGTCACAAAACAAATGTCAACAGGCTGTACAAAACAAAACCAAAAAAACCCCACAACACAAATTAACTCCATATCCATACAGATCACTAGGCAGGAAACTTAATGGTTTGTATTTCCCAATTTTGACTGAACAAAATGATAAGAATGGTACAGAAATGGATGCCTTCCAACACAATCTGGTAAGGAGATATAAGCCATATTCCACAGGCTGTGTGACAGCTCTAAGAATCTGTCAAACTGGTTTGTAGAGAAGTTCTGAATGAGAACAGCACAGGATTCAAATGAGTTCACTCTAAAGATGTAAACTACCAAATCCCTCACACAGTATTGGTGAGAGAGCTTTCTGCATTTTGATGACACTAACACAGTATGTGTTGTACTTTTTTTTTGAGCCTTACCATTTTTGCTCTTGTTCCTTTCCTCAATGACATTTAGAGGTCAGAGCACAATATATCACAATACTATTTCTTCTACTATCATACAAGAAGCATGAATATAGAATAGTCAATACCGTCCTCAGAATGACTTCATATTTACTAGGCAGCAAATTGTTATTTATGTACTTAACTTGCTGGTTTATTATTTATTAGGCGTTACTTTAATAACAGTTTAATGCACTGATCATTAATTCGTCAGTAGTCTCACTGTAGCATCTTAAAGGTATCCCAAGGTATCATGCCAGTGGAAAAAAAAAAATATTTGAAGTATATACTTCTAACATATTCAAAGTATTTTTTCTTAACCCCACTCCCCAACCAAACAAAAAAGCCTCAAGAAAAAAACAAAATAAACACAACCAAACCCCCAGTCCCACTGAAACGGAAAAAAAACCCACCCCGTACCCAACCAACCAACCCAAAAAAAATCACCATTTATACAGAATTCAGAGCTTTCTCTCTTTTTTTAAAAACAAACAAAAAACAAGTCAGCCTGAATCTCATTTGAACACTGGTTGCGCATTTATGATGAAATGTTTTGTTGCATGCTTTTGGACATATTATAGTCTGTTATTGAGCAGGTAGTTGCACCTACGAGCCAGCTGAACAAGAAAACCTAAAGCAGTACTGCTCCAAGAAATTGTGTTAAACTTCAGGGGGCTGAGTTAATGAGCTGCTCACAAACAGCTCATTTCACAAACGCAGTACAAGGTAAGTTTAAACAATAATCGTCTGGTCACAGTTTAACTGAAGAACAAAGTACTTGTAAAAGAATTACACTCTCTAACAAATTTAAGCTCTCTCCAGCCTGACACTGACTAAAAGTTTAGTATACTAAACTTACTTCTTTCAATAGCATTAGAGGTATTTGTAAACTACAGCTAACAAAACATAGCACTTCTTATATGATAGGTCTGCACACATCTTGATACAAGATGTTTTTAAAGAAAAATAACATCCCAGGTAAAATTTGGGCAACAGCAATCGAGAGAAGCTAATTTCAGGCTTCCTTTCAGTTTATCAATACACAGTAAAATGAAGTATGCCCAGAACTTAAGGGTTAAAAATGTTTGAAGAAGGTTAATACTCTTTCCACAACTGGCATTAAGCAGTAGTCCTTTGCATAGTCAGGGTTTAAGTATTTGTAATGATAACCCTTTCTGTAAAAAAATAATTTCAGCTAATTTAATTTCTTTTGAAAAATGTAATTGACTATAAAAGACTAAAAAAAAAGAGTACATGTGCCTTCTAAATGAAAACCCTAGCAACTGTTAGCTTATAGCTGATTAAAAACAGAAAGAAAGCTCATTCTCACATCACAAATTGAAAGTGGTATTTTCCTCCGTTTGCATTTAAACTCCCAAACTGTCTTGTGACTGCAAAGCTTATTATGCCAAGCTACAAAACCAGTTCTTACAGCAAGTGAGCTGCTAAAATATAAGCTACATGAAATTCAGGAGAGTAATCAGCAATACAATTTTGAAAATGAAAGGACAGAGTAGACAGATACTCACCATTGAACACCTCATTGAATTCCCCAGGAGGAGCATGAATTATGAATTTTGCTGCTATACGCACCTTAAATACAAAAACAATTAGGTGGTTGCATATACTTGTACTCATTCCTGTTCAAACCCATGACACACTGCACAGCTTTAACACCCAGCCATTGAATTGTACAACTCCTGCTGGTTCGTGTATTTGTTCACGTTATTTAGGCTACTCTGCCTTTGTTAGAAACACAGAATATAAAGTTCCACCTCTTCAAACAGAATGGAGATAATACGTGATGAAAGCAGATAAAGAAATTGAGTCACTCGTGGTTTGTATTACTGGCAGAAAGAGAAAGATTAATGTAACAAATAAGACAAATAATATAATCACTATCTATTTCAACTTTCCAGTTGAAATATTTCTATTTCAAGTCCATGGACACTTGAGAGTCAACACACATCCCAAGAGAGCCAAAAAACATGATGAAGATACGTTTGATTTTCAGAACTTCTCCCATAATTTTATTACACATCCTACAGTTCTAAACTTTGCAAAAGACCCTGCGCTCTTTGGCACAGACTCACAGCTGGACAGTAATTGTTAAGAGTACATAAGCTTAAAACCTCTTGAATAGACACTAAAGCATGTAATTTCACCTATATCTACCTGTAAGGCCTCTTAGTACCACAGTATCAGCAGATACATTAAAAAAAAAAAAACAAACAAACAAAAAAAAAACCAACCACGAAAACCCAAACCACACAAAAACCCCCAACTAAACGCCTTGAGAGCTTTAATGCAAGTCCCCAAGCAACTGCCTTCAGCCACAACTTCCTGCAGACAAAACACAGCATAAGTCAGTACTTCCACTACAAGTACATGAACCTGCCCAGGCTTTCTCCTTGCACAAACACTCGTACAACTCCACAGTAAGCAAAATCAGAGGGGCTGTTTTCATGTTTTCTTTTCAAGACCAGTTCCCTGAACTGGTTCACTGAAAAGCTGCAAACACACATGCTTGCAAAAGGAACATAAAAATCCTTTTCTTTTTCTTTTTAAATGTGAAGCAACCTTAAGACTTTTCAACTACTGCCTTACTTGCAGAATGTCATTTAGACTTGCTTCCATTCATTCTTCTTTACCCCTTAAACTGTTAAGGGCACCCATTATATAAATAATAAATTTTACCACATAAATGTTGGTTTTCAAACTTAACCTGACAAAAGTTCCTATCTTTCACACTTTACAGTTACCTAAGTTCAGGAGACATTCAAAGCTCTCTTGCACCCTTGACACAAGGTCGCTATTCAAATACAGGATACCACCTGAACCACAGTTTCCATTTCTAACACCTGCTTTTATGGAATAAAGTGCTGGGAGATTCAGTGTCTGCACTCTGGGCTTCCTCTTGGAAATCAAGGTGTCTGAGAAGCACACACTTCATGAACAAATACCTAAAAGTAACCAAAGAATGCTTTGCATTGACACATTTGTATGTAGTTTAAACCACAAATGGACTGTCTGAGCGTGCTGAGCTCTTGAACCAACTTGTAAATAGCTTTTACAGTTGAGTGCAACAACACAGCCAGTGCTCAGGCCCCTGGCTCTCATCAGGGCCCAAGTGTCAGGAAAGGGTCTCCAGGAGAGGTGGTTCAAGCTTAGAGTGCCCAGAGACAGTGCTGCCTAACTGCCACAGCTGCCTCCGCAGCAGTGTTCAAACCCCAATGAGATCCTGCATGACTAGCCCAGGCAGCTTTCTGCTCACTAGCAGTCCGCACCCATGGCAAAGGCTGTCAAGTTCCCAACTTCCTATATTTGCCTGCTTCAGACTGCAGGCAGCCTTTATCTGCTGCTTCAGATACCCAAATCAGAATTCCTCTCTCCATGTAAACAGGAATCTACATTACACCAAGATAAATGCCAAAGAGTTTACTCTTCTCAAAAGAGACAGATGGAGGAAAGAGCATCTTCTCCTACGGCAGCTTATCAAAACGCTTGCCCAGATAAGAAGCAAGCACAGCTTGGATTGTCTCCTTTGACCCAAAGCGAAGTAAACTTGTCTGCACTAGCTGGATTCCCTCCCTCCCCAAGCCACACACTCTCCCCGAGCAGGGACGTGCTCCAGACCTCTTGTGCTGACGTCAGGGTGCTCTGTACAGTGTACACGGCCCGGTGCTCAATCCAAAGAGATCTGCAGGATCTGAAATAGACCTAAACCGTAGCACTATTAAAGCACTGATGCAGAAGGGCAAGACGGACTCGCAGACTCTGGTACTAGGACATTTTATCAAATGACCAGTTAATGGAGTCTGGGAGCAGACTAGAATTTAGGTTTCACACTGAACAGCAAGTATTTAGTTGTTCTTTCAGCATGGCTGTCAGCCAGCTCCCAGCTCCCAGTTAGATGAAGTGACTCCGTTTCTTGGTTCCTCAACTTCAGGACATGAACAGGACTGCTTACCCCTGCCAAGAACAGGGTTAGATCTGGGCAAGAATAAAAACAAGACTTAAAGACATTTGGACTTCTGAAATAAAAGGTCCACCAGTTTTGGTCTTGGCAGCAGCTAAATGGGCAAAATTAAGTAAAACTTGGAGTGCCCAAACTGCACTCCGAATGACCATGTGCTTTAAACTGGTAATATCTGTACGCTGAGGTATTTAACGCTGTAGTAAAATGAATAATTTCTAATTTTCATCTGTTTTGGTAATGTAAAACTTTTTTTTTTTTTTTCTTCTTTTTTCACTATCAGCAAGAACTATTCTTATCAGTCAGATTAGCTACAGTATGAGTAATATCCATTCAGAAATATTCCATAGTAACACATGGCTCCTCTGGACAGACCAATCTAACCATTACTTTTCATGAATGTTTTAATTCCTCATGAGAATTTTTTCAGTGTGATAATTCATCACAGATGCCACTTTTTACAGGGCAGATAAACACAATCATGTAACATCTCAATGAACATCTCATAATTAAGTACATTAATGCTTACAGAAACAAAAAACCTACTGTGTCTTCAGAAGTTGACAGTTTGGCAGCTAAGACTCTCTGCATTTTGCTAACCTGCTTTGTGAAGCCCATTTGAAACTAATCCACTTTTCTTCAGCATTTAAACTAAATTAACTCATCTGTGGAGATGACCATCTGAAAAAGTCATGCTTCCTTAGCTTATACATACTAGAACCCCATATAAAAGAATTAGATCCAGTAGTCTCACTTAACACATAAGCCACTACCTCAGCTATCAATTGAAGAAGCACAATTTAAACAAAGGGACAGTCCATATAAAATGTGGTGTTTATGGAAAAAATTTAAAAATGCATATATAGCAAAAGGCACATTACTTGTAATAAGAAACAACAGAAAAAAAACCCTCAACTTCAGCACGCTCCATTTGAGATGGGATGTTATTTTTGCTGAAAATTGTTTAAGAAAACATGCCAATCAGATGCATTACAGTTGAAACCCATGCTGGTTTACCAATATATTGAGACTTTAAAAAATGGTTTAAAACTTATTTGAACAAGCCAAAACAGAAACAATATAATAGTTTTAAAGTCTAAATGACATAATCTTTTTCACTCAAGAGAACTGCACCTTCACACACAGTACAAGAACCTTATACATGTATTGGCAAGTAACAAAAAATTAAGTATCAGTATCCCTTTAAAATACTCTTTAAGAGACTGAGAAAACACCTGAAGTTTCTCCACTTACTACTGTAGTTACTCCCAAAATACCTGCTAAACTTTAAGACAGTGATTGATGTAGTTTCCAAGGTTTGATTTACAGACAGATTTTTCAGTTAAATGTCTGTAGAGTGGCTTGCAAGAAACTATAAACTTCAGACTTCACTAATCCAGAATATCTGATCATCAGTGGTTCACAAAAACCATGTCCTGCAAACAACTTGTACCACAGGTCTATATAAGGAATGGCACATTTACTATATTAAAATTCCTTGCATGCACAAACCCAATCTAGATCCATTTTCATAAAACGTGACTTCATGCAATTTTGAGCATTAATTCGGACAAATCATACAGAAGCTGAAAGTCAGAAAACATCTCTGGAACACTGAGAATGGAACCAGTCCTCACTGCAGGTGTTCTCTATCCGATTTTCACACACCCACAAGTCCCAGTCTCACTTAAATGGACTGGTATCAGCAGGTGAGAGCTAGCTACTTTCTCAATTCCAGTGAAGCCAAATGCTACCCCTCCCATCAATTAGGAGCTTTTTGATTTTATAAAGCAAACTATTTCAATTAAAGTAAAAATGCAGACTGAGAAGCTTAGTGAAAGAAAAAAGGGTAGTTTGTTGTATGCGATGAGCATGGGCATTAGGCACTATAATGCCTAATTCCTCATTCTGCTGGAGATTAAAACAATCTAACAACAAATGCCTACACTCAGTTACTACAGTATCTGCAGTTTTCAGATCACACAAGCACAGAGTAGCAATGTACAGAATGGTGTCTGTTATACTAAATCTGCCCTGTTTTTGTACTTTTGCCTTCATTTCACAATGTCATTTCTCTCAAGATGCGACGCCATCAGATCCATAGAGAAATCCTGCTGCTCCACCTTCTCCAGCGTGAGACATTCTGAGGTTGGTTTTATTTTAAAGATTCTATAGGCAGTGACTTCAGATGCCCCCAAACCACTCTTCCTGTTTCTGGCACATCGGAACTGAGAGCGCCCGACCTCCTCTGCTGTGTGTGCCTATATATGGTCATGAATACATGCCCCAGCAACGCGGGGGCTCCCCCAACGCCACCCTCAGCTCCCAAGAGGTCCTCAGTCCGTATCATCAGCCAGGGTACACCTAACAGGAATGGAGACAATCCAACTCCTGGATTCTCCTCTTCTTCCTGTCCCTGTTTCTTTTCCTCTTTTCAGCCGTGCTGCAACGCAGCTGTACTTGCCAGGCGCCCTGACAGCTCACTCCTTCAACCAGCAGCCACGCCGCGCAGGAAAAATGTGCTGGTAAGCACGACACTGTGCAAGCACACACATACCCTGCCCTTACTCCTCCTTGCACATGGCTTATTTCAAGTTCAGCTGTGAACTTCTTGCAGCACAGAGACCCACCCTTCCTCTACGCTCCTAACAGGTTAAAGTTTACTGCTCCAGAGCAATAAAAATGAAATAGTGAAGTAAATATTAAAAGATCTTTTAACCTAAAAACTGCATGAAAATTTTTTTGGGGGAGGGAGTGGGAGGAAGTAACAGAAGACCTCCACAATACATTTCCACCCAAAGACAACTCTGTTGTTGATAATGCGGGGTGAGGGAGAGAGCTTCCAGCAGTTACTTTTATCAGTGATTATAGAAAGTGTTGTAACAGGAGCAAGGCATTTTATATCATGCATTTCTACTCCAGATTCCTGAGACAACCCTTGCCTCCTTCTAGAATAAAAATCTCCCACTCACAGGAACCTCTGTTTGACACAGAAGTAGATGAGTTAACACATTTGGGAGAAGAGCTCTTTGGTTCAGCTCTAAGAACATAAGGACCCGAGGGCCCTGCTCCCAGAGCCAAACCTTCTGCTGTAGGTCTGCTGGTTCGGGAAGCCTCTCTGCAGGCAACTA